>NC_081411.1:68367427-68387427 GCF_030272615.1 Cryptomeria japonica | reverse complement strand
TTTAAAAACAAAAATATTTGCATTTTCATGTTCATGGATGTTTTGTCCTCCTAGCCTCATGGCAGGGTGTGACAAATTATTTTGAAAGTTGATCAAAGAATCAAAAACGAAAAACTTTAGAACGAATGATCTTTGAGACCTAAAAGAACGAAAAGTGTTTCAAATGTGAATCAATTTTGAACTACCAGACACAAAATATTAAACAAATGATTTTCCTTTAAAGATAGCCTAAATACAATAGAAACAACACCCAAATGGAAGTAACCCCACCCATATAACTAGACATGGAAATTGGAATGAAATGAGCTCTCCATCAACCATCCACAGTCGAAAAAACACTCCTTTTTGCAATTTATGACAAAATGAAGAAGACCAGCCCCTTAACAAGCTATAGCCAAAAATAAATAAATTCCCTTCCTCTTTTGATAGATACTTGCATAACTAATCCTAATTATAATGGTTACAATATTTAAAAGAAAACATAAAATGTTTGAATTCCACGCAATGTAAATGTAAATGTAACCCAAACAAGATTAACAACAAAAAAAATTATGTCGAGGTTGAATTCCACGCAGATAAGGATGCCGGATGTGGGATGATAAAACCAAAATAAAAGGCCAAAAATGCATATACTTCTTTAAATAGTTGTTTCAGCACCTTAATTACAATAGGATATACCTCTTTCCATGTAGTAGCGGATACAATGTTCAGAGAGAAACGGAGGGTTAGAGAAATGTTTATGTGATAATAGAGGCCGCTCTTGCATTGGCATTTCCACACATACTTTATTCATGCCTATTTGTATGCCCTTCTATCGCTAGCGGCTTGGTTTGGGCACTCAAAGGTGTCTATATCATATTGAGATGAACAATAGCTCCTTGAGTTAAATCTCTACGCAATGTGTAAGAACAGGAGACAAGGAAAATATACCAAGCCGCTGAACCCTTATAGTGGTTCTGTTAAAAAACACCACCATGCCATCTTTTTCCAATACTTCCTATACCCATATTTTTAAACATCATAAATTCCTTATGTTTGATCATTATTAAACACCCTACGAGAATTCTTTTTGGATGAGCAGTTATATACACGATATCGAAATCACATCACTAAAAATGTAATGATAGGAATATTTGATAGGATCAAGTCACGTTTTTCAATTTGTGTCCTTACTGTAAAGATTCCCAAGTACTCATTAAAAGTTAATATCGTCAAACTTGCGTGATGTTTTTGTAAAGTGGGCTTTCAATTAATTTTAAGATCGATGCTTAATGGAATGATAGATGTTAAAAACATGAGGAAGCTCGAAATCAACCTTATTTTGTAGTCCAAGGACAGAAAGTGTTTGAAGCATGATAACTATTTTGAGACCTGGCATACATTTCCCATGTTAAATGATTACTATTCTACCTGTTCTCCGAATAAGGAATCTGTTCACAACATCTGATATCCTATTTTAGTTTCACGTCTCCTTATGATCCATCTTCTTGTGGAGTGTATCATGCATTAATTTTTCTTTCATCTCATGGTGGATTTGGATTTCTTTCCAATGCAATAGTGTTCCGATACACAATTTTATTCTTAATAACAAATGTTTACAGGTCGAACTAATGCAGTTTCACAACCACATCATTAGTGACTGATGAGAGGTCGTTTAATATCCTCCGACTTCCAATGTTTCCATCTTTCAGTAGATTTGCTACTTAAGAAAATTTGTCTTGTAAAGCTCATTTCATCAATTATGAATTCTTCTGAGTTTTCCACTCAGTCTAAGGCAATTTTTCCTATTACATCTTTGGCTTGGTCTTTTGGACAATCTATACCATCAATATCATATCTAACTTCTAATTTCAGAACCCTCATAGCAACAACACATTTAAGAGCCAAAGCCAATATTTTAAGCGACTTAAAAAAAATATAGCTAGCATTTATGCACCTGCAAATCTCCTCATGTGTATGATAGACAAGCTCGCCCCTCACATGACTTTTTTTACCTTACACACAACTAAGCAGATAGCTTAAGTTTTTCATTCTTTATTTCAAATTTATGAACCTATCGGAATCTTCAGCAATTAGCAATTATGATGATAAATAATAGAATTACCACCTTTATTCAATCGCACAATGACCTGGCATGTCATAGATGAAATATATTTTGCTTATGAAGTGCACAAGGTTAATGCATAGCTCGACCTCTACATTGAGAGAAATTTGTACTAGAATACAAACAATGCAGCGTTGGGGAGAATAGAAAAAGAATGGAACTATGATGTCGTGGGGGCGAATGCCATACACCACAACTATATCTTCCACGCCCACTTCAACAGCATGATATCCAGCATGATATCCCCTTGTTCATGGGATCAAGCACCTCAAGAAGCTATGATACCATGTTGGATTTTCCGAGTGCATAATGATTTTTTATTTTGTTTATAAAAGTAGTTAAATTACTGAATTTTATTAATTTTTAAAAGTATTTACAAGAAACCTAGTTCAATAGAGCATATGAGCAAGAAAGAACCAGGAAGAAAACCTTCGGCTGTAGCTCTAATTCAAAAAAAAACAAAAAACCACCCAATTACATTAGTTAGATAAAACCTATCCAAAGTGACAGACGAACACCCATCCCAAACTAGACCTAAAAAAGAGGTTGATATACAATGTTTGACAAGGGTATAAAACACCATATTACAATAAGCCCATAGACACTAAAAATATCATGACCCAAAAAACCCCGCACTTGTACTTTCATCAAGAGGTACATTATTGCTTGAAAAAGGAGGAAACATTTGCAAAGGTTCAGCCACCTCAGGAGATCGAGATACAATCACCCAAATCTCGAAAAGAGAGAGAATAGTAAAGAGAAGTCACCAAATAAGGAGTAGAAACATGGTTGATTAGTCTCACAAATTGTAGAATTGAATCTTCAAAATAATCACCAATTAGTCAACACCTAGCTACAAAAAACAATTCTCCATTCCATGCATTAGCAAGAAGCTCAATAAGAGGCATAAAAACACAAAAAGGGAGCATACCATAATCAAAATTGTAATAAGACAAAGCATAATCCTCATCACTAGCAGAATAAAATATGAGAGCAAGAAGGTGTCAGTCAAAGTGAAATAATTAATCCACACAATCCACAAGGATACAACCAACCCAAGAGAAGCTAAAGTAGGCTTCATAACTTCAATTAAACTCCAACAAAGTATAATGACAAGACAAGAGGGTTGTATGTCCAACGCATTCTTACAAGTAATCATTTTGGAATACCCGTCCCAAGATAGCTGAGCATGGGAAAAATAAAATGAAAACCTCCACAATAAATTATGATTATTCCATCCAAAAAGAGAAATAAATACCATGCACATAGAAATCATTACAGTGTCCATCCAAAATGAAGAAAGCCCACATATCAAAAAACATGGGAGGCACCACCCCCAAGATTGCACATTCAAATACCTTACATTAGAAAAGTACTAACACATACTCATTCTTAGCATGATGTATGTGAAGAGTACCATCCCAAATGCAAGACAACCTAATATACCATCTTAGAGGGGTGCCAACCGAACTGTTAATTGTAAATTACCCTCAAACAAGATGCCAAAATAATAAGGGGCCTACCTCCAAATAATCCAACTGATCATCAATTGCAATGTTGGCAAGGAAATCAACAATAGTGTTAATCTCTCTATAACAATGAGAAATAGTGTATGAGCTAAAAAGTTGTAATTGTTCAAGAATATGATCCAAGAGGTATTGCAGTTGCCATGAGGAGCACTTCTTGTTAGCAACAACTTGGAAAGTTATCATAGTACCCTTCAATGATGATATCCCTTATATCTAGGGACAAAGCTAGATCCAATCCAAAAGATAAAGAGCAAAATTCAAATACATTATGTTGCCATTTGCCTGAAGATTGCATTAATGATTTGTTATGTTGTCATTGATGTCAATAAACCTGTAAAGTTATTGATATAATGTTGTTTTGTAATCGGTAGGAAGAGCTAAGTGAAAGGAACTGTAACCAGTAGGTAAGTTTGTGGAGTGAATCGGTATTGCTAAGTAAACCTTACATGCTATTTTGATAAACCCTAATCGATTAAGTTTGGTGAATTGGTTATATTGGTTTATGATCTAATGATGAGCGGTAATGATTATGACATGTATGCATATTGTATGAGGAGAGTTTAAAAGAGTTTTGGGTGCATAGAGTTAATGTTTATTTAATCTTGGGAATGAGCATGTATATTGCAGGTAATGCAAAATGCATGATGAGTTATTGAGTTTGATGAAGTGGTGATCAAGGACCGGTGATGCTTTCTTGAATGATGTGCAGAGATTGTTATGTAATCCAGTGGCCATACCTAAACCGACTTGCTTGTAATCTCTATGAGAAAATTAGGTTTTGTTGTGTTATCGACCTAATTGATTTGTTTATAAGGTCGATGAGTTGTTTTTGTTTAGTGTGTTGGCAAAGTTGAATTGAGTGTGTGGTTGTCAAACCAGATGATGTATCTGCAGTTTGAGTAAAAGCATATAAGAGCATGAAAAGGATCTAAATGAGCAAATGAAGTTCTATTTTAATAGATCAACAAACCCTTGTTGTTTTCTAACAATTACAACAATAAAATCCCCTAACTGGGTAAGCTCTAACAAGATTTTTGTTTTTCAAATCCTCTAACTAGGTGATACATTAGCTTGGATTCTAAATCCTTTATAAAGGTTACTCCTCACAGAGTATTGCTTCTAAGAAGGCATTATAGTCAATCCTTTAACTGGGTGGTCCCTAACACGATCTGTTCTTAACAGAACATTTTGTAAAAGCTTTATAGACTTGGCTCCTAACAGGGCAAACTTTAGAAGAGTTCAGATAGTTATCTTGTGAGTCTCATCTCACCGTGGTTTTTCCCATTTGGGTTTCCATGTCAAAAATATTGTGTTGAGTGGTGAATGTTATTGTGGTTATGTTTCTATGGCTGAATTGCTTAACTACTTAAATCACTTTGATAAGTTATGTTAACCGATAACAATCTAAAATATGATTTTACTTATGTCAAGTAAAAGTATTTGGATGATTCAAAAGTTTCAAGTTGTTTACTATTAATTGTTGTAACAGTCAACCAGTTTATCTTGACAGTTTTATTCTGATAGAAATATTGCATTTAAGTTCAGTGGTTTAACTTGTCAGTTTCAAAGTTTACTTCAGAGGCTATTTCTGAGTAAGGTGAAAGTTTATTAGTTTTTCTATCTATTGATTCACCCCCCCTCTCAGTAGTTGACTGGATCCTTATTCTTTCATCATACCATCAATTGGTATCAGATCACTTCTTAGGTCCTCTGAGATCTAAGCCTAACAACTTGAGGTAAAGACCTTGTTGAACATGATGAAGAAGGAAGGTCCAAAGTTTAACAAAGAAAACTACATGATATGGAGTGACAGAATGAAAATTTATATCAAGAGTCTTGGAAATCAATACTAGGAACATGTTGACACTCAATATGTTGCACCTAGTGGGATTATGACTGATCATCAGAAGAAAGAGCAACAATAAAACAACCAAGCACTGGAAGCTATTATCAGTTCTTTGTCTAATGCTGAATATTTTGATGTTCATGGTCTAGAGACTGCACACGAGTTATGGAAGAAACTTGAAGAGATTTATAATGGTGATCAACATGTGAAGATTGCCAAGGAAGAGAGTCTAAGAGGGAAGTTTTATGACATGCAGATGGTTGAAGGTGAGAATATCCAACAATATTGTCAGAGGATAAAAGAGATAGTTGAAGAGATCAGTAGTGTGGGTGGTAAAATGGATGATGCCACAGTAGTTAGTAGGGTATTGAGAACCCTACTACTGGTCTATGCTATCTGAATTGCAGCCATTCAAGAGCTAAAGTCAATTGACAAAACCAAGCTAACCCTTGACTCCATCATTGGTAGGCTTTCTGCTTTTGAATTAAATAGTTATGATGGTAGTATTCAAAAATCCAAATCAGCATTTAGAGCTTCTATTTCTAACCCATCTATGAGGAAAAATAGAGATGTTAGTCAGTGTCATGAATCTAGATCCAGTAGAGAAATTGATGATGAAGACAGTTTGGTTGAGCTTGAAGCATTGTTGGCCAAGCGATTGCCCAGAGGTATCGATAAATACAAAGGTAAATTACCTTTGAGATCTTTTGCATGCAAGAAGATTGGACACATAGTTGCTAACTGTCCTAATGGTGATAATAAGCATAAGCGAGAGAAGTTCAAGAAGTACAAAGGAAAAGGAAAAAGAGATTGTCTTATTACAGTTGATGGTGGTATCACTGATGAGGTATCTGAAGGTGATGCTAATGAAGACATTGTCTTTATAGCCAGTAAAAAGGAGACATCTGATAAGAAAGCTTTATTTTCTCGCATGGACAATTCTGATGATTGGACCATTCAATTGGACCATTGATAGTGGTTGCTCACATTACATGACCGGTGACCAGAGAAAATTTATTTCTTTGAAAGAATTTGATGACGGAGTTGTAAGATTTGAGAATGAGTCACCCTGCATGGCTAAAGGTAAAGGAACTATTTCTCTTAATGGGAAGAGTAGTGCAGATGATGTCTTCTGGGCTGAACATCTAAAACACAATCTTTTGAGTATTGCTCAACTCAATGACAAAGGATACCCATTAGAGTTTAAGAACGGTATGTGAAAAATCTATGGGAGCAGAGGTGAATTGATTGCAACCAACAAGTAGACTAAAGGTAACCTATTTCATCTGAATCCAAAGTTAGCAACTATTTAATTTCTAAAATGGATTATTGTTGGCTATGGCATAGCAGATTTTGTCATTTGAATTTTGATAACATTTTTAAAGTGAGTTAGTCCAAGATAGTGAGAGGTTTGCCTCAACTCGACAAACTGGTTAATGCTCTATCTAAGGAATATTGGTTGGGAAAGATGACATTTTGAGTGGAGCATATGTTAGATTTGGTTCATACAGACCTATGTGAACCAATAAGGACTAAAAGTAATCAAGGTGATAGATATTTTATGATCTTCACTGATGAATACTCAAGGATTATGTGGGTCACATTCTTGAAAGATAAAATAGAGGCATTTGGTAAATTTAAGGCATTCAGGGCTTTATCTAAAAGGGAGAATGGTAAGAAGATAAAGTGTTTGAGGACTGATCAAGATGGTGAATTTGCTTTGAAGGAATTCACTAGATATTGTGAAGAAAATGGTAAAAAATGACAGTTTTATGCACCGGGGACACCACAACAGAATGGTATTGTAGAGAGGAACAACCGGTTAGTTGTTGAAGCTGCTATGATGATGTTGATACAAGGGGTGTAGCAAAAACCTTCTGGAGACAAGCTGTCAGCACAACTGTCTACACAATGAACAGGATTTTGGTAAAAAAGGGTAAGGATAAGACTCCTTATGAATACTGGTATGGTAGATTGCCTAATGTTGGTTATTTCAAGATATTTGGTAGCAAATGTTTTATTAAGAGAGGTGACTATATTGGCAAGTTTGAGGCTAAAAGTGATGAAAGTATATTTCTTGGTTATTCCACCAAGATTAAAGCATACAAATACTACAACAATTGGACACAAAGAATCATTAAGAGTGATGATGTTTGAGTGGATGAGAATCCTAAAGTCTCAAGGGAAACCAGTGTGGAGAAAAAGGATGAAGATCCTTGCATTTTATTTTTGGAACCACAACTCGTGAAACCTGAAACCAGTAAAACAAATACTGATGTACCATTTCAACCGGAATAGGTAGACTCAGAAGAAGATGAACTTGAATAAAACTATCAAGTTTATGTGAGACTCAATCACAATCCTGACCAGATTATTGGAGATAAGGATGTTGGAGTACTAACCAGAAGAAGAATTAGAGAGAATTCTTGCATTATCTCCACTATTGAGCCTATAACTGCTAAGGAAACATTTGGAGATGATCATTGGTTAAAATCTATGGAGGAGGAGCCTGATCAAATTGAGAAGAACAATACATGGACTCTATTACCCCGACCTGTGAATAAATATGTAATAGGTACAAAGTGGGTTTTCCAGGACAAGCTGAATGAAAATGGTGTAGTAGTTTGAAACAAAGCTAGATTGGTTTGCAAAGGTTATGCACAAGAAGAAGGAGAAGATTATGGTGAGACTTTTGCACCAGTTTCTATTCTAGAAGGTGTCAGAACTTTACTGGCTTTTGCAGCTCATAAGGGATTCAAAGCATATCAAATGGACCTGAAATCTGCATTTTCAAATGGAATACTAGAAGAAGAGGTATACATTGAGTAGCCAGATGGTTATGCTTTAACTGATAAAAAGGACATGGTATGTAAGTTGCACAAGGCACTATATGAATTAAAGAAAGCACCGAGGGCATGGTATGAAAGGATTCATTCACACCTGATGAAGATAGGTTTTCAGAGAACCAGTGAAGATAGGAAGATATATCTCAAATTTGAAGGAGATAAGATATTGGTTAGTGAAGTGTTTGTGGATGATATCATATTTGGAGGAATTGATTACATGAGAAATTACTTTGCAAATGAAATGCAAAGTAAGTTTGAAATGTCTCTAGTGGGAGAGATAAAAAATTTCATAGGTTTGAAAATATAGCAAATGAAGAGTGGTATTTTCATTACAAAGTAAAAGTATGTGAAAGAGGTGTTAAAGACATTTGGTATGAGTGACTGTAAACCAGTTGGGAAACTAATGGTTACAAGTTGTAAGTTGTCTAATGAAGATGATGCCACATCTATTGATGAAATAGAGTATAGGTCAATGATTGGTAAATTGCACTATGTTGTTCACAGCAGACTGGATATAGCCCATGCAGTTGGTCTAGTTTCTATATTTCGTAACAATCCTAAGGAAACACATTTGATAGCAACCAAGAGGATATTCAAATATTTGAAAGGTATCATTGATTATGGATTATGGTATCCATATGAAGGAAACTTTGACTTGAAGGTGTACACAGATGCAGATTGGGAAGGTAATGTTCATGATGAGAAAAGAACAACTAGTCAAGACTTGTTTCTAGGAGGAAGACTTGTTTCATTGAGTAGCAAGAAGGAGAGTTGTATTTCACAATATACTGCTGAAGCTATGTACGTTGCTGCTTATATGGATTGTACCTAGGCTATTTGGATGAGACACATTTTGGAAGGCTTCAAGATGAAGTTTACAAAGCCTGTAAAGATCTTATGTGACAATACCAGTGCCATAAATATTGAAAAGAAGCTTTTCTTGCATGCATGAATCAAGCATATTAAATTGAAGTATCATTTCTTGTGGGAAAAAGTTTAGACTAAAGATGTGATCTTAGAGCATGTTTCTACCAAGGAGCCACTTGTAGATATCTTTACAAAACCTTTGCCTAAGACTACTTTTGACTATATTAGAAGTCAGATAGGGGTTGTACCCCTTCATGAGGTCAATTAAGCATGATGTAGATTACATCAGTCCCAGAGCTACTTGCAGAATTTTTGCAGCAGGATTGGTGTAGGAGTGAAGTTATTCCATAGGGGGAGCATCAAGTTGTTGATGTTGATCAGTGAGTTTGACATTGCATGTTTTATTTTTTATTTGGCATTGTTGTCAAAGGGGGAGAAGAACTATGTGATTTTTGGAGGTGAAGAATTGTAATGTAAACCAAGATTCATTTTCACAATCACAACAATCAATGGTATTGATATTTATATTGCCATCAATGCCAAAGGGGGAGATTGTTAGCATTTGCATGAAGATTGCATTAATGATTTGTTATGTTGTCATTGATGTAAATAAATCGGTAATGTTATTCATATAATTTTTTTTTTGTAACTGATAGGAAGAGCTAAGTGAAAGGAACTATAACTGATAGGTAAGTTTGTTGAGTGAATCAGTATTGCTAAGAATTTGAGAGTTGAACCGGTAAACCCTACTTGTTGTTTTGATAAACCCTAACTGATTAAGTCTGGTGAATTGGTTATATTGGTTTATGATTTGATGATGAGCAGTAATGATTATGAGGAGAGTTTAAAAGAGTTTTAAGTTTGTTGAGTTAATATTTTTTTATCTTGGAAATGCGCAAGTATATTATATGTAATGCAAAATCCGTGATGAGTTACTCAGTTTGATGAAGCGATGATCAAGGAGCGGTCGAGGCTTTCCTGAACAATGTGCATAGATTGATATGTAATCCAACGGTCATACCTAAACCAACTTGTTTGTAATATCTATGAGAGAATTATGTTTATGTTGTGTTACCGACCTATTTGATTTTTTTATAAGCTCAATGAGTTGTTTTTTTTTTAGTTTGGTGGAAAAGTTGAATTGAGTGTGTTGACAAAGTTGAATTGAGTGTGTGCTTTTTGAACCAGATGATGTATCTGTAGTTTGAGTAAAAGAAGATAAGAGCATGAAAAGGATCTTAACAAGCAAGTGAAGTATTATTTTAACAGATCAACAAACCCCTTTTGTTTTCTAACAATTATAGTAGTAAAATCCTCTAATCAGGTAAGCTCTAGCAAGCTTTGTGTTATTCAAATCCTCTAAGTAGGTGATCCCTTAGTTTGGATTCTAGATCCTTTACAAATGTTACTCCTTATAGAGTATTGCTTCTAACAAGGAATTATAGTTGATCCCTTCACCGGGTGGTCCCTAACAGGATCTGTTCTTAACAAAACATTTTTAAAAATATTTAACATGGTTGGCTCATGATAGGGAGAACTTTAGAAGAGTTCATATAGTTATCTTGTGAGTCTCATCTCACCGTGGTTTTTCCCATTTGGGTTTCCACACTAAAAATATTGTGTCAAGTGGTGAATGTTTTTGTGGTATGTTTCTATGGTTGAATTTCTTAACTACTTAGATCACTTTGATAAGTTATGTTAACCGGTAACAATCTGAAATAAGATTTTACTTATGTCAAGTAAAAGTATTTTGATGATTGAGAAGTTTCAAGTTGTTTACTATTAACTATTGTAATAGTCAACTAGTTTATCTTGATAGTTTTAATCTGACAAAGATATTTCATTTAAGTTTAGTGGTTTAACTTGTCAGTTTCAAAGTTTACTTGAGAGGCTATTTAGATGAGTAAGGCAAAATTTTATCAGTTTTTCTATCTACTGATTCACCCCCCCCCCTTCAGTTGTTGACCCGATCCTTATTATTTCATCATACCATCACATTATGAGACCCAATGATAATAAACTTACAAGAAGCCTTAATGATGTTTGATTTGTGTTCAACTATAATTGCACCAATCCCAAATTTCCCAGGATTACCTTTAGAAGCATCATCATAGTGAAATTTAAATTTACAAAGGGGGGAAGGAATCCATTTAGCATTATTTATTTTAATGGAATAGGACAACCCCATAGACACTGACCTCATCCCAATGGGAAAAGCAACAAAGATTATCCAAATTCTTATAAATGAAAGAGTGAAACTTCAAATATAGAAGATTCAATTTTACCCAATTCATCTTCTTGATTGAAAGAACTCTTCTTGAATATTCTATTATTTCTCTCAAATCAAATATTCATGATAATAATAGAAGGCACTGCCACCCAAAGACATTCATAAAATAAGGAAGAGAATAGTAATGGCCAAGACATGAATTGGGATAGCATATTAGGGCAGAGAACAGAACACCAACCAAGCTTGTTGAAGAGCCAATACTAACACTCTAAGGAAAAGTAACATTGAACAAATAAATGATCTCAACATTCTATAAAGAAACCACAAAACACACAAAGAAAAATAGTTTAATACCCAATCTATCAAGCATCATCCTAGTAAGAACTCTATCTTGGACTGCAAACATGCAAAATATCAAACTTTTGTGATAGCAGCCGAATGCTAAAAAATATTTGAATTCCATAAAGAAAACAAAGAAGGGGGGGCGGGGGGATAAAGCCAAATTACCATCTTTGACATTGTAAGTTCATGACACATTTTTTGTCCAAATTAACTCATCATCACAATCTTGAAAAATAATTTTTCTAACCTCAATCTCATTAACAAAGGCCTCTTTAAGATCTTGATCCACTGAAAAGGAATCAATGGATTTCCATTGTGGCACTAGGAAGGGGCCCATTCTATCAATAAGAAAATAATCTACCACAAATAGAACATTATATATTTATAGAATTTTTCAAGATCCTATTCTATAAGAAACAACTCTCCAAAATGTATGAGTTATTTTAACAACTCATAGTACCATCCCAACTAAATAATTTCACATCTAGAATATTTACGATTTTTTATTAGAATTCACTTTAACTTTATCTTCATACATATTAATTTATTTGTATTAACAAATGTAATAAACTTAATAACGTAATATTCCTAACAAATCGAGGTCTTAGTCTATCATAATAGTGTTGAATATTTTAAAATACTAGTGGTAAAATTGAAAAATAATTGAGTTAATATTTCTATAGATGAGGCCTTTGTTAATTTGGACTATGTTGATAAAGGGAAACAAATTTTAGAGGAGAAGGGCCCATGCAAAAGAAGTAGAAACTTAAAAGAGCAAGACAAAACTGACTTCCAAGATATGCACAATATGGTTGAGAATCTAGATCAATTGGAACCCAAGGTTGGTAAATCCCTAAATCAACTTGGATAGATCCTCCCTACTCATTGTTTTCTCAAGTTTTTGTCCCTTGATTTTTTTAACTTTCTCACAATTTTTTCTCACCTTTTGTTATCGATAGACTTGGTTTTTACTATTTGTATCTCGATGGTAGCTCATTGTATTTAGGGTTTTTGGATCCCTTCAAAACCTATTTTCCCCTAATAAAAAATCTCGCCTTAAGCTAGTGCCTTATAGAAAATATGTAACTAATGACAAACCAACTTATTAAACATATTCTAAAAGATCGTTTCCAAATATGTTACTATCAATCTAAAAATACATCTTCCCTAGCTAATCCAACCCAAGAAAAAATATTTTTATTAACTTATGATACATCAATGATAACATTATTGTTATATATTAAGTTGAGGAATGAGTTAGATTTTCTCAATAACTTACATTTTCTATCAAAATTATCTTCACCAAGGCATAAAATTCCATTTAATATCCCTTTATTATTCCCATTATTTTGTCATTTCTCTTTTGGCCCCATTTCATTTCTTATGTGGAAGTGTTATCTAGGGTTTCCTCATCTTGTAGATCACTATTAATGATATGAAATCAAGTTCTTTTGCACTTTTATACTTTATATTTCAAGGATTGCATTTACTTTTTTGCACTTTACATCCTTACTATTGAAGGGTTTGACTATCTTTCATCATGAACTAGCACAAAAGCTTGTAAAAGTATTGTCATGTCCAATTCATTTACTTAGTTAGCAAATGTGCATATTTCAATACAAAAAAAATTATCATTCTCCTTGAGGATGAGAATAATATAAACTTAAACATTATTTACATTTCTACAATTTTCCAGGCTTGAAGATTGCATATTTAATTGAAAAATACTCAAAAATATAGGAAGTATTTTCTTCCCAAAGTTGTCTAGATGGAGTATTTTAGTTGGAAATGCGCTTTAATAATTAGGGACTCTTTTGATTTGTGGGCAATCCCCCATTTTTTAAGCCTCACTTGCTATCTTACATGACAACTTGCATCATCAAAAGTGAAAATCTAACCTATTGAGCGACTAAGTTCTTCCCTTTGGTTTGAAAATTTGAGGTGTGCCCCAAATTTTTCTCTATTTTCTATTATGGTTAATATTTCTTGTTGGGTCCCTTCGAAGGCTTCTTGTGTTAAATTTGAGAATTTACTCAAGGACTTTATTTATCCTCCTTCAAATAATATAAAGTTTTTAATATGTTTCTTACTTGTTATGTTATGTCTCTCATGATTATAGTGGTTTAAGACTAATTATAATCCTTTTCAAAGCCAATTGGGTCCTTATGTCAAATGAACCAACATAGATCTAGAAGAGAATGATATTAAATCATATTAACTAATAATGATATTTCATTAAGTGTTCCTAGTGGGTGCTACCTTAGAATGAAATTAGACTAAATAAGATACCATGAACTAGCATGTCTAGATACAAGTATTAAGATCATCTTGATGGCTTCCATGCACATCAAGAGTTGACATGCTTTGGCTAGTAAATACTTTCTAATTGTTGGCATTTTGGAGGAATTTATTATGTGTTGCATTTATGTTTTGTCATTGATGACAACATGAGTTGTTATGGTTGGTTACTGACAGACAGGTTTTGGTTATTGGTAGGAGATCTAGTGTTACTACCAGAAGAGACTATTTGTTGGACACTTCCGGCATGTTTGGATCAATGGAATGTGTTTGGTTACATGTGATACATGCTTATGGAGCATGTCTTGGTCAAATGGTATTGACTTGGTAATTTGATGCTATCATACACTCTAGTAAACCCTTACCGACATAGGTTTAAGGTTCTATCGGCAAAACTTCTATTGAAAATATTTGACAGCATGCATAAGTAGTGTTGGTCCAGCTTTCAAGATGCTGAAGATGTTCTCTAATCATGCTTCAACTAGTTGGAGACATCACTTTGGCATAGTGGACCCATACTAGGTCTAGTGCCTATCGCGATTATGGACCGGTATCACGTTACCGTGTTCTCTACACGTTACCGGGATGATTTATGGATTGGTTAAAGTTTTTTTGGTATAAATCTAACATGGCATATCATTGTAATATGGATATATGTAATGATATTATTGTAATATCTTGTAGGTGGCCGACCTAATTGGTTTAGGCCTTAGGGTTGGTATTAATTAATGTAAGATCTCATTGTAGATTGTGGTGAGGAATGTAATGTATGAATATTGTAATATCATTTAGGCAGAGGATTAGGTCGATCGTTGAGGATCAAATTGGGTTTAAGGAAGAGGTCAAAGGCCCCCGGTGTTGAGCTTAACTGAGACTATAATCAGGCATGGTCGATACTATCTCTGGCAGTTCACTCTACTGGATTGTTCTCCAAATATTTTGAGGTGGTTTTAACCTCTCTGTAGTTAGTGAGACTCTTTTGTAATGAGCAGTGCGCTTTAGACAGTGTGCCTTCCTGCATGTGCAGACCCCTCACTGTATAACATACTTTTTACAAAAGTATCATCTGACTGTGGGTAGGCTTCCCACCATGGTTTTTCCCTTTATCAAGATTTCCACGTACAAATCATCATGTTATGTGGTATGATTGCATTGTGTTGATTATCTATTTTATTATTAAGTCATACTATTTACCAGTATTTGTTTCTATCAGCATCTATTTCTATTTTACCAGTATTTAATAGTTATGTGCTTTGGTTCAAGGTTGTATAGTGGATTAATTATTATAATCTGTTAACAACTGATTCACTCCCCCCGCAACTCTCAGTTGTTCACCAATTATCCTAACAATTGGTATCAGATCTTTGGTCCTCTTTTGGAGAAGCTTAACTACTTGAGGTAGATCCTATGGTAACTAATCCACCGACAACTATCTTCAGAAGATAAATCCCTAAGCTTGATGGAACAAGTTATGGGATATGGGAGATCCAAATGGAGACTCATCTTAGATGTCTTGGAAAGGATATTTGGGAGATCACTAAGAAAGGTTACACATCTTATGATCCGACATCTGGCAATCCTGCTCCTGGAGACTTGGACAAAAATATTGAGAATGATTGCAGAGATAAAGAAGCCATCATGTGTGCACTTACTGATTAGCAGATCATAAGATTGACTGATAAATCATCTACAAAGGTTATGTGAATAAATTAAAAATTATGAATGAAGGTGACTCTACCATCAAAATAGGTAAACTTGATGGCTACCGGGTGAGATATGAAAACTTGAAGATGGATGACAATGAAAGAATTGCTATATTTATTGAGAGAGTAAATGAGATTGTCATGGGAATTCAATATTGTGGATGATCTCTAAGTGAAGATGAAATAGTTTCCAAAGCCTTGAGAGCTCTTCCACCGACATACAAGGTGAAGGCAACTGCAATTAATGAGTTGAGGACAATGACAAACACCTCAGTTAACAGAGACATTCGGATTGGGAAATTATCTACTTTTGAGCTTGAAGAATTTGGACCTTCTGGAGCTACAAAATCTGAACCTTCTTTGCATGCATCATCATCATCATCATGTACTAGAAAGAATGACTAGAAATCCCTATATGCAAAAGAACTGGAAGACATGAGGAAAGAAGATGAAGAATTTAAGAAACTTGAAGCCTTATTTTCTAGAAGAGTACCTACAGGACTAGCAGGAAGTAAGTATGAAGGAAAAGCACCTTTTAAATGTTTTGCATGTCATTAGATTGGTCATTTTGCATCTAAATCTCCTAAAAGGAATGAAATATTTAAGGAAAGAGTTAAGAAATTATTTAAGCCTAATCAGAATAGATACAGATTCAAGAGAAAGAAACAATGCTTCATACTAGATGAGGAAGGAGTAACTGATCATTCTGAGAATGAACCGACAAAAGACTTTGCTAGTGGATCGTGAAATGGAAAGGAATGGGTGTTCTATTCCCTAAAAGAAGATTAACTAGAACTGGCTATCATAAATGAAGAAAAGGTCCTAGCAGCAAAAATTGAAGATAAGGATGAATGGCTAATTGATAGTGGATGCTCACATCATATGACTTGATATAAATGAATATTTTTGTCCCTGCATGAATACAATGGTGGTCAAGTAAGATTTGGAGATGAAAAAGCATGTATGATCAGAGGTAGAGGCACTATTTATCTGGATGATAAGCATAATACTGACAATGCCTATTATGTAGAAGTTTTTAAAGGATAATATTTTGAGTGTTGGTCAATTGGTGGACAAAGGATTCCAACTTCAATTCAAGGATAGAAAATGTAAAATCATTAACAAGATTGGTTTGGAGATTGCTACCGGTACTTAGACTGGGGGTAACATCTTTGACCTGAACACTGGCAATAAGACATGTTTGATTGCTCATATTGATGAGAGTTGGTTATGACATAAAAGGTTGTGTTGTATTAATTTTGATTGAATTGTCAAGATCAGTTCAATAAAGGGAGTTAGAGATATACCTAAGATTATGAAGCCTCATAATTCGATATGTAAGGAATGTCAATTGGAATAGCAAGTTAGAACTACTTTTAAGAGCATACAGGATATATCTAATGATGTTCTTGATTTGATTCATACTGACTAACATATTGGAACCAATCGTTTGTGTTCACAACAAGAAGAACAAGACATTAGCCTCATGGAAACTTTTCATTAAATAAAGCTGATGAATTTTTCGTGAACTGACAAAATAGTACCCTAAGAAGACCACTCCGAAATCTTAAAAAATTGAGAGTATTTTGTAAGAATTTCTCACACAACCCTATAGGTTCAAACAGATCATTCACAGGTGTCATGGAGTCCAAGATACAACTTGTCAAAGTTTGACTATTTTTCACACTTAGGACACTCAAGGGACGGTGTTAGTAGGGTATGGCCCTAAGCATTCGAACGAGTCGAGGGGGTAAAACAAGAGATAGTGAATATTGTAGTAGCTAAATGACAATCAAAACAATTTTATTTTGAGATTTCATATATTTAGATCATAAATTTAACGGGAAATGTGTGGAAATGGACCTCTTCACAATATCTCCCTACTGAGACAACTTTAAAAATGGTGGATTGTTGGTAAATGTAACCAATCAATTATGGAAAAACTGTATTTTGTTGTAGCATATCCTTTTCTACTTTTTATTTGTCATTACTAAGTACATCCATGTTATCATTATTACAAATACCAATATGGTTATTAAATTTGGTGAAGTTGCCAAAGGAAACCAAATTTAACACTTGGGATCTAGATGAAACAAATTATATACAATCTCTAGGTTATACAAATAACATTGTATTATTCATTAATTATCCATTGTTAATTATTGGATTGAATATTAAAGTTAAAAATAATGACACCATGCACACGAGGAACAAGTTATATCGTATCTCAACTTCTATATATATCAAAATGTCGAATAATTACAAGTGTATGTCCATATACAAAAATGGCATAAACGCCATCTCAAACAAAATATATGTCAATATATGTAAATGTATGTCCATATACAAAATATACATGCCAACTAGACATGTGAGTATCCCAAAATGATCTATAATATCCTAAACTACTGATAGATCATCAAAATTGATCCTTTTTGTTGCACTGCTCCTCTCTGAAGGATCCTAAACAAGAAAAATCAAACAATAATTAAGATTGGTTATATTATATAATTCACATTCAAAAAAAGTTAACATAGAATTCAATATACATTGAACTATAATTGAACTCTAAAATTTAATTCTTGTTTACCTCATCTCCACATTTCCTCTTCATCTTTGGACGAGTCTTCACATATGTCTTCGCCAGAGGAGGTATGTCATCAAGATTTTCAAACACAACCTACATATGCTCACAAACATAACATTGACACAAGTTAGCATATAATTGTCGCTGATAGGAACAAATTATGTATACTAAACACAAAATAAAATAGACACATGTACCTGATGCATCTTTTCTTCTTCTTCTTCTTCTTCTTCTTCTTTAGGTATAATGGACATAGTCAACAAGGATGTGAAACTAACAATTTTATGTACATAAAGATGACAAGTATGTGAAACTATTAATCTATGTAGACATGTATAATCATTATAAATTATTTTAACTCTTAAATCAATCATGTTTGGAGTCAATTACCTTTCCCTTGTCTCCAACTACACTAGAAGAGCCTAAATCACGCAACATCACACTCATGCTACTTGTGTCCTACAAGAGTAAAATAAGATAAACATGCAAGTTACTATATAATTTAATTAATACCAATATAAATGACAAGTGTGTATGTACAATAAAAATGTAAATGACTAGGTACAATAATATATGTACCATATAGCTCTCAAGGCCAAATAAAATGGTTGTCAAGGTGCCATCATGGACCTGTGTCAACTCCTACTTTGTCATAAACTCTTAAGTATACCATGTATATAAACATTAGTACTTAATACTATCTAGATTATAAATATTCATTTAAATAAAGTGCACTGTGAAAATACAACTCTTACCACTACATCATCAGTGTATGATGAAGGTGCCTCCTTGCCTCTAACATGCGAGGAATCTCTAGGGTATCTTGTAGTCCTTGTCATAACATCTCGTGCATTCTGCATTTCTTGCACATCATGTGTTGTAGTGTCCATGAGAGGATCAACGAGCTCTCCAACTGTGCCTAAGAGTACATACCCACCCATAGAACAACTATGCAAAACAAAAATATGTGGACTGGAAAAGGATGTGTCAGTACCAATAGATCCACCAATACCATCACTAAAAGGCTAAGCTAGTGCCCAAATTGAGAAACGAAAAGGCTACTAAAAAAGTGAATAGCTGATATAGTCTATAATGTTGCCTCAACAATGATATTTGGATGTTGCACTGGAGTTGGAGGACCAATAGGAGGAGGGGGGACATATGGGCCCTGTACTAATCAAACTGCCCCAAGTCTATCTTGAGACATACACCCACACCCTGGAAAGGCTTGACATCAAAGTAGTTGACATGCTTGCCCAAAACAAACTCAACATACAATTTTTTAATGAAATAAAAGGGGACATCGAGATTGATGTTGGGTGGTTTATCAAAAACTATCCACCAATGATCCCAAAAGTTATTCACCATATTATCATTTGTACATAATTTTATGGAAAGTTTTTTTTTTTCTTGTCTATGGGTTGTCTAGTGCAAGGATTGACAAACAATGCGACAATATCAGCTTTCAAAATCTCAAGCTCCTTGACCTCATCATAGGTCAAGCCATTCACATATCTAGAACTCATGGAGTCTCACCACAAAAGAGCGGCATTGTGCTCCTTAGTGATAGTTTGTACATTGTTTATTATAGCTTTGAGGGGATCTAACATTGGGACTAGATGAGGGATTCTACTATAAACATCTGCAA
>NC_081411.1:68242427-68362427 GCF_030272615.1 Cryptomeria japonica | reverse complement strand
GAAGGACATGCAAGAGCTTGAAGAAGAGAAAAGATATCTTGAAGAGCTTGAAGCCCCGATTTCCAGAAGATTGCCTAAAGGTGTTGATATGTATGAAGGGAAGTTACCTCTTAAATATTTTTCATGCAATAAGATAGGACGGTTTTCCCCAAGGTGTCGAGATAGAGTTTCTAAGAAGCCATATATGTCAAAATACCAGAAGAAGTGTTACTTTGTTGCTGATGAAGGTGTGACAAATGATGATTTTGATAATCGAAATTCAAGAGATGAGTGGGTGTTCATTGCTATCAAGGAAGATGATCTGGTGCCTACTAATTCTACTAGCTACATTGTTGAGGAGAAAGATTTGGTTGCTAAAGTTGAAGAGAAATATGTATGGGTTATTGATAGTGGTTTCTCTCATCACATGATAGGTGATAAGAATAAGTTTGTGAGTATGGAAAAGTATGATGGTAATGTAGTAAGATTTTAAAATGATAAAGCTAGTATAATCTATGGTAGAGGTTCTATTTCTCTTGATGGTAAACATAACACTAATGATGTCTTGTATGTTGAAGGTCTAAACCATAATCTTTTGAGTGTTGGACAGATGGCTGATAAGGGTTATGAGTTTCAATTCAATAATGGAAAATGTAAGATCTTGAGTAGCTCTGAAATTGATAGTTGGTGGAAAATGTTATTTGATTGCTCAGGTCAATGAAAGTTGGTTATGGCATAGAAGGTTGTCTCTTGTAAATTTTCACTACATGGTTAAGATAAGTTCCACTCAATATATAATAGTTTTGTTTAAGTTGGTGAAGCCTTCTAATCTAGTATGCAAGGAATGTCAATTAGGGAAGTAGACAAGAGTTTCTTCCAAAAGAAAATAGTATACTTCTAATAGGATATTGGATCTTGTGCATACTAATTTGTGTGGTCCCTCTAGAGTGAGAAGCTTGTAGAGTAACAGGTACTTCATGTTGTTGATTCATGACTACTCAAGGATGATGTGGGTTAGTTTCTTAAGGGAGAAGTTCAATATTTTGAAATCTATTGTTGAGACCGAGATTGGATAGAAGCTGAGGTTTTTGAGATTTGACAGAGGTGGTGAATTTACTTCCAATGAGTTCAGTTTATTTTGTGAAGAGCATGGGATGAAGAGACAATTATCTGCTCTGCGGACCCCTTAGCAGAATGGTGTTCTGGAAAGGAAGAATAGAACAATTCAAGAAGCTTATAGAATGATTATGATTGAAGGAAATTTACCTCATATCTATTGGAGAGAAGATTTGAGTACTATTGTATATATTTTCAAGTAGGTGCATGTAAAAGGTGATACCGGTAAGACTCCTTATGAGTTATGGTTTGATCATGTTCCTGCAATTAGATATTTTAGAAATTTTGGATGTAAATGTCATATTAGAAGAAATAAAGATCTACGAAAGTTTGATGATATATGTGATGAAGGAATATTTCTTGGTTATTCTACTAAGAGCAAGGCCTACCGGTGTTATAATAAGAGATTGAGAAATATAGTTGAGAGTGCCAAGGTGAAAGTGGATGAAGGAAATGAGTATCAACCTAGATGCTCTAAATATGACTTAGATGATTAGGATGTTAGTTAAAATAAATGAAAGCAAGTGAAAACCCAAAATCAAGTTCAGATTGCTCCAAAAAATCTTGAGAATGAAGGAGACGTAAGTGCTAGTGTAAGGTTAAATAATTCAAAATATCATATAATAGTTGATAAGAATAAATGTGTGATGACTAGGAGAAGAATTGATGAAGAGTATTACTTGATTTGAAATATTGAACCTAATAATATTGATGAAGGTTGTAAAGATAAAAATTGGGTTAAAGAAATGGAACAAGACTTGAATCAGATTCAAAAGAAAAATACATGGATTCTAGTTCCCATACTTAAGGATAAAAATTTAATTGAAACTAAATGGGCGTTTCAGAATAAATTGGATGGAAAAGGTGAAGTTGTTAGGAATAAAGCAAGACTTGTTTGTAAGGGTTATTCTTAGATGCAAGGAATTGATTTTGAGGAGACTTTCCTTTGGTAGCTAGAATTGAATTTGTTAGATTATTTCTTTCTTATGCTACTTACCGAGATTTTAAAGTGTATCGGATAGATGTCAAGTCAACCTGTCTTAATGGTGAGCTGGAAGAAGAAGTCTACTTGGAGAAACTAGATGGTTTTCAGTTGATGAATTAGAAAGATATATTTTGTAGGTTGAAGAAATAATTATGTGGATTGAAGCAAGCCCCAAGAGATTGGTATGCCAGAGTGTATAAGTACTTGATGAAGCTTGAATTTAATAAAGTTACTACTGCTAATAATCTGTACTTCAAAATTAATAACGATAACATCTTAATTATTGAAGTTTTTGTTAATGATATTAGTTTTGGTGGAAATGATGGTTTGTGCAAGAAGTTTGCTGATGATATGTAGAATGAGTTTGAGATGTCTCTAATTGGTGAGATGAAATTCTTTCTGGGATTGTAAATTACTCAATTGGATAAAGATATTTTTATATCTCAATCTAAGTTTGGTAAGGAATTGTTGACGAAGTTTTTTTTAGATGATTCAAAGTGTGGTAGTCCACCTATGGTGACCAAATGTAAGTTGACAAAAGATGATGATTCTCTAAAAGAAAATTAGACTAGATACAAATCTATTCTTGGTGGTTTGTTGTATTCAAATGTCTAAGATGAGATCAAGGCATTGAGTTCACTTCTCATGAATTTAATAGTTATTATGAGACAAATGGAATTAGGAGACAATTATTTGCTCCTAGGACTCCTCGACAGAATGGAGTGATGACAAGAAAGAATAGAACCATTTTGGATGCAGAAAGAAGCATGATTATGGAAGCCCAATTGCCTCATATCTATTGGAGAGAAGTAGTGAGCACAATAGTCTACACATTCAACAGAGCTCACCTTAAAGGTGAAACCGGTAGCTCCTTATGAATTATTGTTTAGACATACAACTACTATTAAATGTTTCAGAATATTTGGAATTAAATGTTATATCAAAAGAGATGTTTCAATTGGAAAGTTTGTTCCTAGATGTGAGGAAGGAATATTTCTTGGTTATTCTAATCAAAGAAAAGCATATATATGTTATAATAAAAGATTGCAGAAAATTGTGGAAAGTGAAAATGTGAAAGTGTATGAGCAATATAGAAATCAATATATATATCATATGATAGGGAACTGACAGTGGAAATGATCATAACTGAACCGACAATGCCTCATCTGGTATAGGACACTAAAACTGTTACACCGACAAAGTCAGAAAACTCAACTGTGTCTGATGATCAAATCAGTGAACCTAAAGTTTAGAAGACTCCAAGGTATGTAAGATTAAACCACTCTAAAGATTTAATCATTGGAGAAAGGAACAAGGGAGTTATGACTAGAAGAAGACTAGAAAATGAAGAGGTATGTTCTATATCTCAAGTTGAATGGGCATCTGTTATTGAAGCTTGTAAAGATAAACATTGGTTAAATGCTATGGAAGATGAATTAGATCAGATAGAGAAGAATGAAACTTGGACTTTAGTTCCCCGGCCTAAAAATAAGAATGTTATTGGAAATAAATGGGTTTTCAAAAATAAATTGAATGAGGATGGTCAATTTATAAGAAACAAGGCTAGGTTAGTTTGTAAAGGATATTCTCAAAAGGAAAAAAATTGATTATGGTGAGACTTTTGCACTTGTAGCTAGAATTGAAGCTTTTAGACTATTTTTTGCCTAGGAAGCTTATAAGAACTACAAGGTTTACCAAATTGATGTTAAATGTGCATTTATGAATGGTGAACTTGAAGAAGAGGTATATATTGAGTAGCTTGATGGTTTTTCACTGAAAGATGATAAGGATATGGTTTGTGGGTTAAAGAAAGCATTATATGGATTGAAACAAGCTCCCATCACTTGGTATGCAAGGTTGGATAAATATCTTTTGAAGCTTGGTTTTACTAAAGGTAGTGCTGACAGTATTTATATTACAAAATTACTGATGATGATATTTTGATTATTGAAATATATATTGATGATATTATTTTTGGAGGAGAAGATAAAATGTGCATTAAATTTGCTAACAACATGAATAATTAATTTGAGATGTACATGATTGGTGAAATGAAATTTTTCTTAGGTTTGCAGATTACTCAAACTGACAAAGGCATCTTTATCTGTCAAACAAAGTATCTAGGGGAGTTGTTGAAGAAGTTTGGTATGGATAATTCCATACTGGTAAGGACCCCTATGGTGACAAGTGAGAAATTATCTATCAAAGATATATCGGCACTAGTCAATTCAATAGCCTATAAGTCTATGATTAGTGGCTTGTTACATCTAACTCGAACTAGACCAGATATTATGAATGTTCTGAGTATTGTTTCAAGATATCAAAGTAATCCTAAAGAAAATCATGAATGTGTAGTAAAGAGGATATTCTATTATCTACAAGGCACAACTAAATATGCCTTATGGTATTCTATAGATGATAACTTTAGTTTGTGTGGATATACAGATTTAGATTGGCTAGGAGATATTGATGACAAGAAGAGCACTTCTGGTTGAGCTTTCTTTCTTGGAAAGAAACAAGTTTCATGAATCAACAAAAAATAGTCATGCATTTCTTTATCTACTACAGAAGTTGAATATGTTGCAGCAGCAACTAATTGTACTCAAGTCCCGCGGATGAAGCAAATATTGAAGGATATCAGGGTAAAATGTAGTGAACCGGTAGTTATCTACTGTGATAACTCTGCATTTACTGACATGTCTAAGAATCTGGTATTTCACTCTAAGACTAAGGACATATCAATGAAGTATAACTTTCTCAAGGACAAGGTAGAAGAAGAGGAAGTCAAATTGGTTTATGTGAACACTAAAGAGAAGATTGCAGATATATTCACTAAACTGTTGTCTAAAGAATCATTTTAGTATTTGAGAGATAGGTTGGGGGTTTCTTCCCCTCCGACAGAGACTTGATTGATGTAGTTTGGCATCAGTCCGACATGCATTATCAGAGATACTATTCATTCTAATACTGATGAAGAGGTGCTACTACTTAGAGGAAGTAGTTAGGTTTGAGATTCATAGAACTTTGATATCTATGTCATATCTCTGGCATTGATGTCAAAGGGGGAGAGATATTAATATGAAAAAGAAAACTTAAGAGCTATAGAGAGATATTATTTAAAAGGGGGATTTGTTGGTTGTCTTCCATTGGGGGAGACTTGTTTGGCATTTCTTAGTACTTAGTGTTGGCATTTGCATGAAGATTGCATTAATGATATGTTATGTTGTCATTGATGTCAATTAACCAGTAATGATATTGCTGATATTGCTATTATTGTTGATATTGTCTTGTAACCGGTAGGAAGAGATTTGTGAAGGACAATGTAAATTGGTATGTAAGTTTATGTGTTAAACTAGTAACTGGTAAAAGGATAAAATGTATCTATGTGATGTAGCTGGTAAACCCTACTAGTCATTTTTGTTAAACTCTAACCGAATAAGGTTGTTGAGTTGGTTATGTTAGTTTATGATCTGATGATGCAGTAATGATGGTGACACGTATGATCATTGTATGAAGACAAGTTCAAAAATGTTTTTGGTGTGATTTTGTTTAGGGAATGAACAAAGTGTATTGCATACAATAAAAATCATGTGATGAGTTATAGAGATCGAAGTGGTGATCAAAGAGCGGTCAAGGCTTTTTTGATTAATGTGCAGAGATTGCTATGTAATCCAATGGTCATACTTGAACCGACCTATTTGTAATCTCTATTAGATTTTTAACTTATGTTTCCTATTGAATTGATTTGTTATAATATCGATGAATTTGTCTTGTTGAAGATTTTGGCAGAGATCAGTTGAGTGTGTGGTTATCGAACAGGATGATGAGTCTGTAGTTTGAGTAAAGGTAGATAAGAGCTTAAAAAGGATCTGATCAACCAAGTGTATTGCTATTCAAACAGATCAAGCAAACCCCTGTTGTTTTCTAATAATTACAAGAAAACTAAAATCCCCTAACCGGGTAAGCTCTAACAAGCTTGGTTACTTCTCAAATCCTCTAACAAGGTGATCCATTAGCTTATATTTTTAAATTCTTTAGCGAGGTTACTCCTAGCAGGGTATTGCTTCTAACAAGGGATTTGTAGTCAATCCCTTAACCAGGTGATTCTTAATAGGCTTGGCTTCTAATAGGGATAACTTCAAAAGAGTTTAGATAGTTATCATGTGAGTCTCATCTCACCGTGGTTTTTCCCATTTGGGTTTCCATGTCAAATTTTTTTTTGTCATGTGGTGAATGTTTTTGTGGTTATGATCTTATGGTTGATTTGATTAATTACTTAACTATTATGATAAGGCATGATAACCGGAAGCATTGAGAAATGAATTCTGGTGACATATAATAAAGCATTTGGATGTTTATAAGTTTAATATTGTTTACTGTTAAGTTGATGTAACAGTCAACCGGTTTTCTTATGATTTTTCTTATCTTGAAAGTGGTTTTCCATTGATAAGTTTACTTTGTGTGATTGAGATTGAGATTGGGAAATTTTGTATTAGTTTTTCTACTTATTGATTCACCCCCTCCTCTCAATAATCTATCGAATACTTATTCTTTCATCATACCATGAATTGGTATCAGAGCATCTCAGGTCCTCTAAGATCTAAGCTTAATATCTTCAGGAAAAGATCTTGCAGATCATGATGAAGAAGGAAGGTCCAAAGTTTAACAGAGAAAACTATAGGATATGAAGCAAGAAAATGAAAATTTACATCAAAAGTATGGGAAGTGAGTATTGGGAACATGTCAATACTAAATATGTTTCACCCACTGGGATTCTGAATGATGATTAGAAGAAAGAACAACAAGAAAATCATCAAGAATTAGAGGCAATTATCAGTTCCTTGTCTGATGCATAATATGTAGATGTTCATGGTCTAGAGACTGGACATGAGGTATGGAAAAAAATTGAAGAGATTTATAGCGGTGATGAACATGTTAAGATTGCTAAAAAGGAAAGTCTAAGAGGAAAGTTTGATGACATGTAGATGGCTGAAGGTGAGAATATCCAGCAATATGGTCAAAGGATAGAAGAGATAGTCAGTGAAATTAAGAGTGAAGGAGGGAAAGTGGAATATGGCATAGTAATCAATAAGGTACTGAGAACCCTACTACCAGTCTACTCTATCTGAGTTGTAGCTATTCAGGAGCTGAAGTCCATAGAATAAACTAAGGTAACTCTTGAATCCATCATTGGCAAACTTACTGCTTTTGAATTGAATGGCTACGATGGTAGTGTATAGATATCTAATTCTACATTTATAGCTTTTGTTTCTAACCCATCTGTGAGAAAAAATAGAGATGACAGTCACAGTTATGAATCCAGATCTAGCAGAGATGTTGATGATGAAGACTGTTTAGTAGAGCTTGAAGCATTGTTGCAAAAGCGGTTGCCTACAAGCACTAGTGAATATAGAGGTAAATTACCTTTAAAATGTTTTGCATGCAACAAGATTGGCCACATAGCTGCTAACTGTCCTAATGGTGAAAATGAACACAAGAGAGAGAAATTCAAGAAGTATAAGGGTAAAGGCAAGAGAGATTGTCTTATTTCTATTGATAGTGGTATCACTGATGAAGAATTTGATGATGATGTAAATGACGATATTGTGTTTGTAGCTATTAAGGAAGAGATATGAGACCACAAGGCATTAGTTTCCAAGATGGATAACTCAGATGATTGGATCATTGATAGTGGTTGTTCACATCATATGATTGGTGATCAGAGCAAATTTCTTTCCTTGAAGGAATTTGATGGCGGTGTTGTAATATTTGACAATGACTCACCTTGCATGGTTAAAGGTAAGGGAATTAATTCTCTTAATGTGAAGAGAAGTGTGGATGATGTCTATTGGGTTGAAGGTCTAAAGCACAATCTTTTGAGTGGCACAACTCAATGACAAAGGATACCCACTGGAGTTTAAAAATTGTAAGTGCAAAATCTTTGAAAACAAAAGTGAATTTATTGCAAACGGGAAGAAAACTAAAGGTACCTTGTTTCACCTTAACCCTAAAGTTAAAAACTGTTTAATTGCAAAAATAGATGATAGCTGACTTTGGCATAGGATATTTTATCATATAAACTTTGATAACATTGCTAAAGTGAGTAAGTCCAAGACAGTGAGAGGTTTGCCTTAGTTAGACAAACTGGTTAATGCTTTTTGCAAAGAATGTCAATTAGGAAAGATGACTTCTTCAACTTTCAAGAGAAAATATTTTTTAGCGGAGCATTTGTTAGATTTGGTTCATACAGATCTTTGTGGACTAATAAGAACAAAAAGAATTCAAGGTGACAGATATTTCATGATCCTCACTGATTATTGCTCAAGGATGATGTGGGTCACATTCTTGAAGGATAAGACTAAAGCTTTTGTTAAGTTCAAGGAATTCAAGGCCTTAGTTGACAAGGCGATCGGCAAGAAGATAAAATGTTTGAGGACAGATCAAGGCGGTGAATTTACTTCTAATGGATTCACTAGGTACTATGAAGAGAGCAACATGAAATGATAGATTTTTGCACCAAGGACACCACAACAGAATGGTATCACAGAAAGGAACAACCAGTCATTTGTTGAAGCTACTAGGACAATTTTGATACAGGGAGGTATAGCGAAAACCTTTTGGAGAGAAGTTGTCAACACAACTATCTACACAATGAACCGAGTTCTGGTGAAAAGAGGTAAGCACAAGACTCTTTATGAATACTGGTATGGAAGATCACCCGATGTTATCTATTTTAAGATATTTGGAAGCAAATGTTTTATTAAGAGAGGTGATTACATTAGCAAATTTGAGGCTAAGAGTGATGAAGGTACATTTCTTGGTTATTCCACCAAGAGTAAGGCCTATAATTGTTTTAATAACTAGATATGAAGAATTATTGAGAGTGTTGATGTTCGAGTGGATGGATATGCTAAAGTTTCAAAAGAAACTAGTTTGGAGAAGAAGGATGAATTTCCTTGCATTTTGATTCTAGAACCAAAAAACTGTGAAATCTAAAACTGGAAAAGCAAATTCTGATGCACTTGCTCAATCAGAACAGACAAATTCAGAAGATGATGATAATGATGAAGATGAACCTGGAGATAATGATCATGTTATTTCAAGATATGTGAGACTGAATCACAATCTTGAACATATTATTAGGGAGAAGGATGTTGGAGTACTAACTAGAAGAAGAATTAGAGAGAACTCTTGCATGATCTCCACCATTGAACCAAGAATTACTAAGGAGGAATCTGGTGATGATCATTGGGATAAAGATATGGAGGAGGAATTGGATCAAATTGAGAAGAAAAACACTTAGACCCTAGTACACCAACCGGTAAATAAGAATGTAATAGGTACTAAATGAGTATTCAGGAACAAGTTGAATGAAGATGGTGTTGTAGTTTGCAACAAGGCTAGGCTGGTTTCCAAGCATTATGCACACGAATAAGGAGAAGATTATGGTAAAACATTTGCACCAGTAGCTAGACTAGAAGGTGTCATAACTTTACTTGCATTTGCAGCCCATAAGAGGTTCAAGGTATACCAGATGGATGTTAAGTCTGCATTTTTGAATGAGATATTGGAAGAAGAAGTATACATAGAGTAGCCAGATGGTTATGCTTTGAGTGATGAGAAAGACATGGTATGAAAATTGCATAAGGCTTTATATGGATTAAAGTAGGCACCCAGAGCATTGTATGAAAGGCTTCATACACATCTGATGAAGATAGGCTTTTTGAGAACCAGTGATGATAGTAACATATATCTCAAGTCTGAAGGAGATGAAATATTGGTCAGCAAAGTATTTAGATTGATGATATCATATTTGGAGGTAATGATGTCATGAGCAATAGATTTGTAGATGAAATGAAAACTGAGTTTGAAATGTCTTTAGTAGGGGAAATAAAAAATTTCATAGGCTTGCAGATAAAACAAATGAAGAATGGTATTTTCATTACATAGTCTAAGTATGTGAAAAAGGTCTTGAAGATATTTGGCATCAGTGACTGTAAACCAGTTGGGACACCAATGGTTACAGGTTGAAAGTTGTCTAAGGAAGATGAATCTATGTCTATTGATGAGAAGGAATATAGGTCAATGATTGTCAAATTGCACTAGGTTGTTCACACCAGACCGGATATAGCTCATGTGGTTGGCATAGTTGCCAGATTTCAAAAGAATCCTAAGGAAACACATTTAATAGCAACCAAGAGAATTTTTAGATACCTAAAATGTACTGTTGATTATGGATTATGGTATCCATATGGAGGAAACTTCGATTTCAAGGTATACACAAATGTTGATTGGGTAGGAAATGTTGATGATCGAAAAAGCACAACCAGTGAAGCATTCTTTCTTGGAGGAAGACTTGTTTCATGGAGTAGTAAGAAGTAGAGTTGTACTTCACAATCTTCTGCTGAAACTCAATATGTTGCAGCTTATATGAATTGCACATAGGCTATTTGGATGAGGCACATTTTGGAAGGTTTTAAGATGAATATTTCAGAACCTATAAAGATTTTATTTGATAATCCAAGTGTCATGAATATTTCCAAGAATCCTATTTTGCATGCACGAACTGGGCACATTGAATTGAAGTATCATTTCTTGAGAGAAAAAGTGTAGAGAAAAGATGTTATCTAAGAGCATGTTTCTACCAAGGAGCAGCTTGCAGATATTTTTATCAAACCTCTACCTAAGACTACATGTGAGTATCTTACAAGTCAGCTAGGGGTTGTACCCATTCATGAGGTTAGTTGAGTATGATGTTGATTGCATCAGTCCCTGAACTACTTGTAGAATTTTGCAGAAGGATTGGTGTAGCAGTGGAAGTTATTCCACAGGGGAAGCATTAAGTTGTAGATTGTTGTTGTTGTATAGTGAACTTTTACATTACATGTTTTACTTTCAATTTGGCATTGTTGTCAAAGGGGGAGAAGAATTATGTGATTATGAGGAGGAGAACCAGTGACAAGCTAAAGACATGGAGTGCATGGTGGATACTTGGTAATGTATACTAGGATTCTTATTCACAATCACAACAACAATCAATAGTGTTGATATTTATATTTCCATCAATGCCAAAGGGGGAGATTGTTGGCAGTTGCATGAAGATTGCATTAATGATATGTTATGTTTTCATTGATGTCAATTAACCGGTAATGATATTTCTGATATTGTTGTTATTGTTGATATTTTCTCATAATTGGTAGGAAGAGCTTTGTGAAGGACATTGTAAACTGGCATGTAAGTTTGTGTGTTAAACTGGTAACCGATAAAAGGTTAAAACCTATCTATGTGATGTAACCAGTAAACCCTACCAGTTGTTTTTGTTAAACCCTAACTGATTAAGGTTGTTGAATTGGATATGTTTTTTTAATGATCTAATGATGAGCAGTAATGATGGTGACACGTATGATCATTATATGAAGACAAGTTCAAAATGTTTTTCGCACTTTTTTGTTTAGGGAATGAGCAAAGTATATTTCATTTAATGCAAAGCATGTGACAAGTTACAGATATCAAAGTGGTGATGAAAGAGCGGTCAAGGCTTTCCTGATTAATGCACAAAGATTGCTATATAATCCAACGGTCATACTTGAATTGAGTTGTTTGTAATCTCTATGAGGTTTTTGACTTATGTTGCCGACCTAATTGATTTGTTATAAGGTCAATGAAGTTATCCTGTGGAAGGTGTTTGCAGAGATCAGTTGAGTGTGTGGTTGCCGAATCAGATGATGAGTCTACAATATGAGTAAAGGAAGATAGGAGCTTAAAAAGGATCTGATGAAGTAAGTGTAGTGCTATTCAGACAAATCAAGCAAACCCCTGTTGTTTTCTAAAAATTACAATAGAACTAAAATCCCCTAACCGGTTAAGCTCTAACAAGCTTGGTTACTTCTCAAATCCTCTAACAAGGTGATCCATTAGCTTGGATTTTCAAATCCTCTACCAAGGTTACTCCTAATAGGGTATTGCTTCTAACAAGGCATTTGTAGTCAATCCCTTAGCCAGGTGATTCTTAATAGGATCAGTTCTTAATAGAACTTTTGTAAAGCTTTAACAAGCTTGGCTCCTAATAGGGCGAACTTCAGAAGAGTTCAGATAGTTATCTTGTGAGTCTCATCTCACTGTAGTTTTTCCCATTTGGGTTTCCACGTAAAAAATATTTGTAATGTGGTGAATGTTTTTGTGGTTATGATCTTATGGTTGATTTGATTAACTACTTAACTATTCTAATAAGGCATGATAACCAGAAGCATTAAGAAATGAAGTCTGTTGACATATGATAAAGTATTTGGATGTTTATAAGTTTAATGTTGTTTACTGTTAAGTTGATGTAATAGTCAGTTGGTTTTCTTATGAGTTTTCTTATCTAAATAGTGGTTTTTCATTGATAAGTTTACTTTGTGTGATTGAAATTCAGATTAGAAAAGTTTGTATCAGTTTTTCTATTTACTTTTTCACCCCCCCTTCCCAGTAATCTACTAGATACTTATTCTCTCATCATACCATCACTTAGATGTTTTTCACATCTAGTGTTTCCATCAATGCCAAAGGGGCAGATTGTTGGCATTTTGGAGGAATTAATTATGTGTTGCGTTAATATTTTGTCATTTATGACAACACTAGCTGTTATGATTGGTTACCGGCATACAGGTTTTGGTTACTGGCAAGAGATCTAGTGTTACTGGCAAAAGATACTATTTGTTGGACACTTCCAACATGTTTGGATCAATGGAATGTGTTTGGTTACATGTGGTACATGCTTTTGAAGCATGTCTTGGTCAAATGGTATTGACTTGGTAATCGGATTCTATTATACACTCTAGTAAACCCTTACCAACATAGGTTTAAGGATCTACTGGCAAAACTTCTATTGAGAACATTTGATAGGATGCATAAGTGGTGTTACTATTGGTGTAGCTTTTAGGATGCTGAAGATGTTCTTTGATCGTGCTTCAACCAATTGGAGACATCACTTTGGCGTAGTGGACCCAGATCAGGTCAAGTGCCTATCTAGGTTTTGGACCAGTATCATGTTAACGTGTTCTGTACTCATTACCAGGATGATTTACGGATTGGTTAATGTTGTTATTTTCTAAAGATGACATGGCATATCAATGTAATATGGATATATGTAATGATCTTATTGTAATATATTTTAGGTGGCTGACCTTATTGATTTAGGCCTTAGGGTTGGTATAAATTGATGTAACATCTCATTGCATATTATGGTGAGGAATGTAATGTGCGAATATTTTAATATCATTCAGGCAGAGGATTAGGTTGATCATTGATGATTGAATTGGGTTTAAGGAAGAGGTTAAAGGCCTCCGATGTTGAGCTTAACCAAGACTGTAATCAAGCATAGTAGATGCTATCTCTGGTAGTTCACTCTACTGGATTGTTGTCCAAATATTTTGATGTGGTTTTAACCTCTCTATAGTCAGTGAGATTATTTTGTAATGACCAGTATTCTCTAGGAAGTGTGCCTTCCTGTATGTGCAGGCCCCTCATTGTATCACATAATTTTTGTAGAATTATCATCTAACTGTGCATAGGCTTCCCACTATGGTTTTTCCCTTTACCGGGTTTTCCACATACAAATCATGGTGTTATGTGGTGTTAACAACTTATTCACTGCCCCCTCTCAGTTGTTCACTGATTATCCTAACACTAAACAGATCTCAATTAATGAATAGTATATTTAGTGATCTTTGGATATATAAAGTAAATATCATCCTCTTTATAGAGCTCCTTGAATTCATTCTTTATGATTTTTTGACAAAAGAATGAAAACTATTCTAAATATCCTTCCTAAAGCTATTAAGATATTTATATCATTTATTGAAGAAAATTTGAAATTTTGATTATTTAATCAAGGGTCAAAAGACCTTCTAGAATACTATTAATTTTTTTCTTTTCCGTATGGTCAAAACAGTTTCGTTAGGTCTTTCAAGCCTTGATGGAAAGACTAGAAATGGTATCTTGAAACACAATTTTACAATTACAAACCTCACAAGGGATATTTATGGATTACAACTCATCGCCAAATAGCAGACCATTCAAAACATTGTTGGCACATCTAGTCTTCCCCTTTTACCTGGAATTGATGGTTATATAATATTTGGGCGGCAATTCTTTATCCTAAATTATTAGATTTCACATGGTTCATTTTTTATTGACTTCTTCTAACTTGCATTAACTACTAGTTATCAACCATTATTTTCATGTCTATCAAATAAAATTTGAAGCATATTTTTTCTATAGTAAATCACAATAATCTTGTACTTGGATATGTTAATTCTTCGAGCCTTTTTTCTTTCACCCTATCTCATGGAATACTAAATTTCTTTAACTGACATATTATTTCTAGGTCATTTTTTTTATTACATAGAAAGATGGAAATCTAACTCTCCCTTGAAGTTGTCCAAATGACATTCACCATATATACATCAAAACTATGATTTGATCTAATGTTCTTATAAAAATATAGTTGCATCCTTGCAACTTGTTGAACTTGAAGTTGACATTAATGGGAGCTCCTCCAATGCTAGGACAATATTTTGAGAGTTTTATCCCTTTCTCCTCCTTCATCTCATGGGTATAGGAATGGTCATGGTTGAACTACCAAATAATAATAAGGATACTAATCTCATGGCTCTTAGCCATAATGTTCTAAGTGTCATGCTAGCACGTGTGGTCACAACCCTATTAGCCACCTTCTTACACATATCCTGGGTATGGTGCTCCTAAATACCTCTATTTTGGAAAGTTGCCTCAGTTGGAAGTAGCTATTTCAAGTATACATAATGATAAACATGTTTATAAGGACCAATAGGAGGAGAGTTATCTTACTAGCAAAGAGCTTGTTTATAACATTTTCATCCCTATTGATGTGTAGCATAAGCCATGATCATAATCCTCTCCTATTAGTGCTTCTCTAGCTACTTAATGATATTATAGTTTTACCAATGTTCAAGCATAGCTCCACTTTGATTATTTTTCTATTGTTTAGATTTGATCTTGCCTAAACTAAGATATGTTAAGCTACCACGAACAATTTCTATACAATTAGCATATTATTTTTTTTGATAAAAAATTGTAGAATAATTATTCAAGAAGTAGATAAAATGTATGTTAGAATAACATAAAAGGGTATGCTCCAATTTTTTTTCCATATTTCCTAAATATGTATCTTGTTTTTATTTAGGAATACTCATTCTTAATGTATGATATAGGTGGAATATGTGGTTATAGAATTGAAAACAATAATATTAGACTTGAAAAACATATTTTAAACTTTGACTTGTTTAAATGACTTATTTCATAATTTACCAAATCACATCGCCATCAACATATCAACTTCCTAAATTGGAAGTGAACCTTTGCATAAATATCTAGCATGGTCACTGTACAAGTGATATGACACAAACACTGTAACTCTAAGCACTGATCTATTCAGAAATGGCAAAAGATATAGCTTTATCTATGAAGGGGTTTTGTAATCTTATCCTTTAGGTTAAGACACTCGTTTTTCTCCATTCAACAAAAAAGCACTTAATTTAATGACTTTGCCCTTTCATTATACCTTGCTGCAATAATCACAGTTAACAAAATTTTACTTTTAACAACCATCGTTTATGAACTTTTTAAAAATTTGAAGATTTTGTTATGGTTTGATATGAAAGTTAGTTTATATAATTCAATCATAAAATCGGCCAAACAACGCATTACAGTTTCTTAGACTTTGAAGAGCTTATATCGAATGAATAAAGAAATTGACCATTTTGGGTCATGGAATTCTTATTGTCGATAGTAATTAGTTAAATATATTTTAAATCTTTAATCTTAAGCCTTTGTTTCCTTAAGTTTATTTTAGTAATTCCTATAGAAATCATATTGATATTTTTACTTTTTCATCAAATTAGGTTTATTTAATATTTATAGTTACAATTTAAGTCGTTGTTGGTTAATGATGGTAGTTATCTATAGGTAGAATTTAAAGATTATTATAATTTTTGTTCATGTTATAATATGAATATGATATATAAGAATATAGTCAAATTGGCATATTTTTATTTAATAAGATGTAGAGTTAACATGTATAAGACATAGTTTCAAAGTTTTGCCACAATATCAATTAGTACCAACACAAAGCTTGTAAGAAATAGGGGAATACTATAAGTTTAAGATATAGCGTGTGTGCTCATTTCTATGTAGATAAGGGTATTTAGTCTCTTTTTACACAAAGTGTTTCTTTCCTTAATTATTAACAATCTATGCTTTAACATTTAATGTATCTTAATTATTTTCTTCATCTACTAAGACAAATGTAACTTACTATACACATAATACTTGATATAGGGGATATGATCTAGTAGGTGAAAACCCTTACTTCGTGCTTCTCATAGCTCTACTTGGAAATTTCAAATGACTCCCATTTTTTTACAATAGCTTACATGGAAAGTCCCCTTCTTATAACTAAGATTTTAGGGCCAAATCATCAAATATGATGCCACATTAGCATGCTCTTTTTCAAGGTGTCCAAAACAGCCCAAAAAATTTGTGAGACCAATAGTTGTGCATAAGGGACCCCCATACTTGTGCAGCTAATGTGGCATCATATGGTTTGTTGCTTTTTACAACTAAGAGTACATTTCATTCAATTATGAATATTAAAGTCATAAATATTAGTCCAATGTCCAAAAATATGGACACTAAATCAAAGTATGGATATTAAATGAACAACTGCGATCACAACAATTGAAAAACACTCATCTACTAGGTCCTCTCTCCTATCTTTCTTAATTGCAACTAGGATAAATCTAGATATCCAATAATTTCAAACTGTATATTAGACATTTTTAATACATACATATATGAATACATATTTATACACATATACATATGTGTATGTATAAACAAAAATAAGAAGTCAAAATTGAGACTTCTTAAAATAGTCATTGGAGCACCTGAATAACCGGAATGTTTCCTTTGTCAACTGAATATGGTCTGGGGGATCATTTCCAATGAATTCTCATGTTCCTCCAATGCTCCAGATTTTTTTCTCTAGCATAAAGATTTTGGAATATTGACTCCAACACAACTCATTTAACATGAAATAGAGTTTATGGTGCTTAATCAAGTTTGGGTCAAACTCAATACCTAAGGCCATAAAAAAGGTCAAAAATCAAAGTTGCTAAAAGTCATCAAATTTGGAATCATTTTGAATTGCTCGGCGAGAGCTTTCCAATGCAACTAGTTTGATAAAAAATGGAGTTCAGATGTGGAAGTTATTCAAAGTCAATGTTTGGTCAACATTTGGTCAAACTTGGTCAAAATGATGATGTGGCAGGTCAACATGATGACATGGTATACATAGTCAACACTATTACGTGTTTCTTTGAATAGCAAATTAGAAGTTGACACTTGGTTCCATCTTAATTTGACACATCATCATGTTGTCAACACCCAGCCATCATCCAATCAACACAACGACCAATCAACCCTTGACACTCAGCATCATCTTACCTCTCCATGTGGCAGGTCATTATTAGGAAAATGAATCATTTTATTGGTTTATATAAAAAAATATATTAAAAAATAATTAAATCAAATAACAAAATATATAAAACAAAAATAAAATACATTAAGAAAAGAAGTGTCCCTTTTCAACATGGGACCTCCCTTATTTAATGTGATCTCTCTTTTAAAATAAAAGGCCATGCTATCTTACAGATGATGGAGAGAATAAAAGGGGATTGGTTTCCTAAATATAAGCCCCTTAAATCTTTTTTTATTTTAACTCCTTTATTATTTGATCCCTAAAAAATGGGATAACCTCCCATAAAATATAATTGAAAATATAATAGGGAGATATTTTGATTTTTACTTGTAATGGGAGATATGGGTATAATATGGTTTTAACCCATATTAGTAAATAAATGTGTATAAAAGGGGTAGGTTGGACATTTGATGGGGGGAATAATTTTTTGTAAGTGAATCTGGGAAACTAGTCAAGAGATTGGAGAAGAAATTTTGGCTAAGTGTTCTCTAAGTTTTTTTTTGGTAATTTGCAAGTCATGAAGCGAGAGGAAGCTATTGTGGATTTTGCTATTTCACTCCTGCACTTTGAAAAGTGGCATTGTGTAGATAGGAGTGACTTTGTAACTCTTTGTAAACTCATTTTTGGAGCATAATTGGATCGGTCTCACCTAGTTGGGCAGACCCGAAGACGTAGTCATCTTGTGGCAAACTCCATAATCAAATCCTGTTGTTTGTGTCTCCTTTCTCTTCCTCTCTAACTTTTCTATTTCATCACTTCAATTTATTTGTAATTAAAATTTTTATGTACATGCTAATTTCAATTTGTTAAGCATTGTAATGTTAGCATTTTTGTGCAATCAGTCATAGATCCTTAATCAGATCAAAACAAGATATGTCTCTTTACATGTAGTGATCAGAAATAAGTCAAGGTATTCTATGAAATAAAATATTTTAATCTTTAGTCAATTTTTGTCTTCATTCAAATGTAATAATTTTTTAATATTGGATTGTCTCTTCGACTTTTGATGAGGACATAAATGTAGTAACCTTTCAACTTCTTTGAAAGCTTATAAATAAGCTCAATTCGAATCCAATAGGGAGAGTTACAAGCATGCAACTCTTAGCTGTGACATACATCTCGTCTGTCGAGTTTGCCAATTCAGCTCTCATGGAGTCCATAGGCATACAGTTCCTTCACGAGTTCACCTAACTTGTATGGACTTGGGCATACAACTTCACCATGAGTTTGCCCAAATTGGATAGATTCAAGGGCATACAGGTCTTTCACAAGTTTGTCCAAAATTGTATGGAGCTTTTAGATGGTTTATTATGTGTTTACAATACCACCAATTATTTTAAAGGGAGAATACCCAAAGAAGAATTGGTGGTATTGTAAACATATAATAAACCACCTAAAAGCTCCATTTCATTCAATATATGTAAAATCCATACAATTTTGGACAAACTCATGAAAGAGCTATATGCCCTTGAATCTATCCAATTTGGGCAAACTCGTGATGAAGTTGTATGCCCAAGTCCATACAAGTTAGGTGAACTCGTGAAGGAGTTGTATGCCTGTGGACTCCATGAGAGCTGAATTGGCAAACTCAATAGACGAGATGTATGTCACAGCTTGACAAACTCGTCCTAAGAGTTGTATGTATGTAACTCTCTCTATTGGATCCAAATTTGGATCCAAATTGAGCTTATTTATAAGCTTTCAAAGAATTTGAAAGGTCACTAAATTTATGTCCTCATCAGAAGTCGAAGAGACAATACAATATTGAAAAATTATTGCATTTGAATGAAAACAAAAATTGACTAAAGATTAAAATATTTTATTTAATTGAACACCTTGACTTATTTCTTATCATGTAGCTACAAACAGAATTGAATTAAGTAGCAGATACACTATGCAAAGACAAATGGAGAGTGAGAGAAATGGTTATATGTCGTGCCAAAACTTTGATGAGAGATCACTCTTGCCTTGGCATTCCCCCGCAGTCTTTCTTGAGGCCTATATGTATGCCCTTCTACCGTAAGCTAGAAGCATTGTTTGGACACTCAAAAGTGTCACATACAGATGTCCAATAACAGGGCGCCCTGAGTAATGTGTGAAAATAGAAGTCAAGAACATGGAGGAAAAGATACGAGGAGACTCAAACCTTATAGTGGTTGCCTTCGAGAACACTTGCATGGCATCTTTTCCCAACTCTTCCTGTACCGATAGTTTTAAACACCATAAATTCCCTATTTTCTATCATTACTAAATACTATAAGAGAAATATTTTTGGATGTTGAGTTATATACTCGACGTCGAAATCATACAAGTAAAAATGTAATCATAGGAATATTTGGTAGGAGCCAGTCACGTTTTCCATTTTGCGTCCTTACTCCAGAGATTCCCAAGTACAGTCTGTTGCATTAATAATTTAAATCATCAAACTTCTGTGATATTTTAGTAAACTAGGCTTTCAATTAATTTTAAGCTCAAAGTTTAATAGAGGGATAGATGTAAAAAAAAATAGGAAGCACGAAATCAACCTTATTTTGCAGCCAAAGGACAGAAAGTGTTGGAAACATGATAAACTCTTTTGAGACCTCACATTACTATTATACCTATTCCTCAAATAACGATTATGTTAACCATATCTAATACCCTATTTTTGTTTAATGTCTCTTTCTGAGCCATCTTCTCGTAGGGTATCATGCATTTAATTTTCTTTCATCTCATGGTGGATTTTGAGAACAGGAGACAAGGAAAAGATACCAGGCGACTGAACCCTCATAGTGGTTCTATTTCAAAACACTACCATGCCATCTTTTCCGAACACTTCCTTTACCGACAGTTTTAAACATCATAAATTCCTTAGGTTTGATCATTATTAAACACCCTGGGAGAATTATTTTTGGATGGTCAATTATATTCGCGATATCAAAATCAAATTAGTAAAAATGTAACGGTAGGAATATTTGGTAGGAGCAAGTCATGGTTTTCAATTTGTGTGTTATTATAGAGATTCCCAAGTACAGTCTATTTCATTAAAATTTAATATCATCAAACTTGCGTGATGTTTTTGAGAGTGGGTTTTCAATTAATTATAAGCTCGAAGTTTAATATAAGTGTAGATGTTTAAAAAAAGAGAAGCTCGAAATTAACATTATTTTGCAAACCAAGGACAGGAAGTTGTCTGAAGCATGATAAATTTTTTGAGACCTGACATACATTTCCCAGGTAAATGATTAATATTCTACATCATCCATTCAATTTTGTTTCATCGCATGGTCGATTTCGATGTCTTCCCAATATAATAGTGTCCTGATACTCAATTTTTTTCATAACAATTGTATATGATATGTTTAAAGACTTTGCAATGATTAATATGAAAGTTAATTTATGTAGTTCTATCATGAACGGGACAGGGAACTTATTTGAATTCCTCGGATATTTAGAAGCTCACGTATGTAGGAAGTTGAATATCAATGGTTTCATTTGAGATTCGGCAGGAATTGTGATGGAATTGCTCTTAGACGGAGTAATTTTTAAAATATATATTTTTCTTTGTAAATATTAATCTTTTGTTTACTTCGTTCTTGCACAAATTAAAATATGTCTTTAAATTATTGTTATTAAAATTATATTTTAGACTCTTATGTATTGATATATTATGTATTTTGTTATGAAATGATTTTTATTAAATATTTAAGATTGAATTTTAATTTGTTTATTGTTGATGACGGTAGTTACTTATAATCTAAAATATTAATATATAATAGTTAATTCAAAACTGTTTTTGTTGAAATTTCTATTATTTGTTCCTATTAATTTGAAAGATAGTGTGCATTTGAAGGACATGCAAAAAGAAAATTTATGCAATAAGATTAAAGAACAAAATATATATGAAGTTTTTATTAATAATATATTTCATTTTTCAAAATACAATATCTTATACAATTTATACCAACTAAATTGATAAAAAATGAAAAGCTTCTAAGAGCAAAATCATATCTCTCACATGTGTCCTCACTTAACATAGATATAGTCTTTTTTATTAATAAATTAATAACTAGCAATTGCACCTTGGTGTACAATGGATACGCCGAAAAGGCATGGAAGTTCAATTGGAGAAAATTTTAGTCTATTTTTTGATACATTTGTGTTGTACATGAGGTGAATTGATAGTAAATTTGGCAAATGTTGTTGTTTGTGTAACAAAGGTTAGAAACTAGTCAATCCAAACATTAGTTAAACAAAACCTCTAAATTAACTCCCTTAGTCAATGTCAAAATGTCAAAGATGATCATATAAGATAACATTCTAATATAAATTTTAATGTCCATATAGGTTATGTCAAAATGACTATTATATATTTATTATTAAATATGGGTGTAACTTTTAAATGTTTTTTAATAAGTATATTAAGAGAGATTGTAAGTCTAATAGATTTCTTGAGATATCATATTCACCATAAAATAAATATGTTTATTATAATTCATCTATTAAAATTATTTTATAAATAAGTTTTATGAAAGATATTTAGAATCAAAATTACACATTTTATATATGATTCGTCATTATATATTAAAGTTAATAAGACACAGAGTTTAATTTTAGTTAAAAAGTATAACGGTTGAGATATATATATATATATATATATATATATATATATATAGAGAGAGAGAGAGAGAGAGAGAGAGAGAGAGAGAGAGAGAGGTAAAAATAAAGTAAAAGAGAAAAAGGTCACAGTTGAATTGTACAATGAACCAATTCAACACACAATCCATGAGATATGTGGTTATTATGCAAGTGTGCATGAATATCAACGAATGTACAAAGGCACATTTATGGAGGAAACAACTTGCATTAATAAGGAGAGGGCACAAGTAAGACTAAGCAGAGCCATGCCATTTATATGATATGGCATACTAGTTCTCGAATTGTCTAGAAAGCAATGCCAAGTTGTGCAGTAAATATTGGTTGTCCCAAAAGATGGGATTTTTTATGATGGATTGCACTATATTAAACCAGACTTTTCTTATTTTCTTCTGTTAATAAATATCTTGGGTTTGACTTCAACAAAAATCTAAATTGGGATGGTTGTGGGAAGAAGAGAATCTTAGGTGGTTGGAATGCTTGGTATGCTCTTCACATCAGATGTAGAGAAGCGAAGCTTTGGGATTGGAAGGCCTCCCAAACTCTTTTTGGGCTTTTAGTTCTTCCTGTTATTCTATATGGTTGTGAATTATGGGCCAGCAACACTTCAGGTTCACATTGGAAGCAGATCGAGCAAATCCAAAAGCGCTCGATAACAAGCAAGTTAAAGATTTAAAATACAATTCCTTATGATATCATGTTGAGTGAAACTAGGGCTGCTCCTATTAAAGATATTACTATGGTGTGTCTCATTAGGTATCTCAAAAGAATTGGGCAAATGGAGGAGGGCAGGTGGCCTAAAGTGGTTTTCAGTGACACCTTGTGCAAAAGAAAGAAGACTTGGATGCAACAAAACATCAAATGGTTGAGTAAATGGAATATCTACCTTAATTCATTTTCCACAAATAGTAAAGAGATAAAGGATTTTGTTATGGATAAGTTTCACAAGTGGGCTTGGAGTAATGAGTTAGCGAGAAAGAAAAAAATATTATCTCATGAAGTTCAATCTTGCCTATGATCATCATCAAAAATCTTATATAAGGGTTAATATTTCGTAAAAAGCTAAGTGTATTATTGCTCAGTTAAGAACTAACTCTCACCAACTCTGTACTGAAACTGGTCATTGGAAAAGACCAAAAGAAACTTGGGAGGAAAGAGTGTATTTTTTGCACATATGGGAAAGTTGAAACCGAGAAACACTTCATTTTAGAGTGCAACGTCTTCAAAGATGTTGGGGACAAGTATAATAAATTATTGACTAACGGATATTTGTATGATTTTTTTAGCGAGCATTTTTTCAAGAGGTTGGGGCCACTTGTCAGCATTTTACACGGAAAGCGGGCAGATTTGCAGAAATCGGTTAGATTTGATGTACTGTCCCATAGACTTTGTTAAGTCTCATGGACATTAAAATAAATTTATTTCTTTCTATAAAAATTATGTTTTGGCTTATCACAATAAATACGCCAACTACATGAAGGTGAATGTGAAAAGAATAAATTAATAAAAGATTACCATAATAAATAAATAAACAAATCACAATTGACCATGCCATTACTAATTTCCATCTACTCCGTCTCTTGGGTGGCATGAAAGCCATTCGGAATTAAAGCCTGGGGAAGAGAGAATTACAATAACCTATTCTATAAGCTCCCATTTTATCACAGGCAAGAAGAGAAGTGTTTGGGAATGAAAAGAGACGATCTAGACAATATCTTATTCCAGGAGATGACATATCTTTGAGGCATTCTATAAATATTTCAGATGCTATTTCAAGCTTCCATTTTGGTAGTCACAATAGCGAGGAGACAACATCAGTTAGGCATTCTGTCACGTAACCCACGTGCTTGTCCTATGTTTTCACACTTTGCATACATGCATGCCAGAGCTATCACTACGAGAGCTCGTATCTCAGCATGGGCAGAGAAGATGCAGGCTTAAGGTTGCGAGTTCAGATATTTGTGCAATCGTTACACTCTTTGATAATACATTCCTTTGGGGCGTTTTGTTAAACAATGCATTTGCCTTGTCTACGCTTTCACATTTTGCGTATGCATCTCTACTAAAGTAGTTTCAATTAGGAAACCTGATAAAATCCTTCTATCTTTTATACTTTCAAGTATGTCCATACTCTGTTCAAAGATTTCTCTTTGGATCAGGGACGAAGGACATTGGAAAAGAATTGTCTTTATACCTGCCATTTACACTTGCTTGAAAGTTTCTAAAGCTTGATGGATGCCCATACCCTATTCCAAAGCTCTCATTGTATCATACGCACGCTGAGAGAGCTAGATTTACAGCCAAACTGCAATAGCTTGAAAGTTTATAAGGACTTTTCAACCATCTATCTCCTGTGTATCTGATGCAGTCAATGCATATCCTTAAATCATTGCATTACGTGAGCTAAAGTCTCTTTGAAGCGTTCTATCAAAACTCTAACTCTTATTTTGGCAGAGGTGAGCATGGGAAATCAGACGCTCCATATTTTCCCAATCGTCTTGCAACTATTTAACAAACTTTGAACCTTCACTTATTCGGCATCGGGTGAAACGGTGTCGTTCTTGATAGAAACTTATATCGACATGTTATCCACGTAACTGTGCAATTAAGCCACCAAAAATGCTATAGATATGGACATATCGAGTTGTGACACTTATCGTACTTGCCTCGTTAGTGCACTACAAACGTATGCCACTGCGAAATTTTCTTCCGCGTTCATTCCTCCCGCCTATTTAATGTCGTATCACAAATTTAATTCTCCAAGTGTTCTAAATTGCGTACGTACACCATTGACGTGACAGAAAAAAGATCAACGAATAAAATTTTCCCAATCGTCTTGCATGGCTTATTATGAGACTTATTATGAGATTTGAGCCATTGATTTTAAAAGTCACTTGATGCATTTCATATAAGAGACGCCTTCAGCGTAATAAACTTGTGTAAAGCAAGCAAAGTTTAGTTGAAAGGTAAAGCTAAAAAATGAGGAAGCGTGAAATAAACTCCATTGTGTAACCAAGTTCTTTGGAAACTTAACATAAATCTTAAGGTAAAACGAATAGTATTCTACCTATTCTTGAAATAAATATTCTCCTCTAAAATTTTAATACTCTATTTTCATTTTATGTCTGTTTTTAATCCATCATCTGTAAGGTAGCCATTGTCGATTGGATTTACTTTAATATCATGGTGGATGTGAAATGGTTTTGAAGGCATTTAATTAATTTTTTACATATTTATAATAGTATAGGTCATGTTTGTGGCTATGAATAATACCACACTTGTGTTTGATGGATCAAGACATCATAATTGTAATTGCGAGTAGAGTTAGTTGATCAAATGTATCTTCACTAACCTAGCATAAGTTTTTATTGGAACCATTGTTTATAATATGTTTCTAGAATTTTGCATTTAATTTGTGCGTAAGCTAGATCACCATATGTGTTATTCATTCAGACAAAATAAACAAGTTTGATACTAGATATTTATTATACAGTGATAACTGGCTTGATCAATAAGACAACTTAATATTACCCACAACATTCTAAGCCCAAGAATATGTCATTTATTGACCTTCAAAAAAATTGAAGATGTATTGAATTAATGAATGAACGTAATTTAAATATTTGTCAAAGAACCAAAAATTAAAAAAGAAAGTTAGGACCAATGATCTTTGAGGCCTGAAAGGACAAAAGTTTATGAAATGTGATATGAACTTTAACAAAAAAGTTACAATCAATTTTGAGTTACTGATCAGAAGATATTAAAAAAATGTTACTTTTAAAAGTGGCTTATATTAGGATTAAAAACAACACTAAAATGGCAGTAACACTACTCAAGTAGCCATTCATTGGAATTGGGATGTAATAAAATCTCCATCTACTATTCATAATCGAAAAAAAACTCCTGATTTTGTATGTTATGACAAAAAAATTAAAAGTCATCTCATATATTACTTATAGCAGAAAAGATAAATTCCCCTCCCCCTTTATTATTTTGTTGTATAGTTTTAATAGTTAATTGGACAACTAATCTTAACTATAATGATTACAATATTTAAAAGGAAACATAAAATGTTTGGTAACACAAATGTAAATGTAACCAAAACAAGTTCAATAACAAATGAAATGTTGTGGTCAAATTCGTGGCAAATGAGGATGCTTAATATTGGAGGAATTAGCTAGAGACATTTTTTTCAAACACTATTTCCTTGTGGGCACATTTTGAGGTATTTGAGGAGGTCAAGGAGAATAAGTCTAAAGTTTGTCACAAAACAAAATTAAGATGCCAAAATTGTGTAGAGATCTTCAAATAGTCATTGTAACACCTTAATTACTAGAATGTTTCCTTTGTCAATTGAACATGATATACCTCTTACATGTAGAAAATAGAAATTGATGGTGTGTATGGTGAAAAGTGAATAATGGAAACATCAATATTGAAAGACTAAATGAATTCAACCACAAAACCCTAGCCTAATAACAACAAAGATCCACCATGACATATGAAGATTACCTAAGACAATGCAAATCAACAAAATCAAAAAGATTATACCATCACATGTCCACTAGGATTTCAATCTCCATTATTCCTATCTCCATTGATCTTGCTTGATATATTTGCTCTCAGATTTTATGTGTGCAAAAAATGGAAATGTTGTTCATAGGTTGATCGTAAAAAGGCTTGATTTCATAAGATTGATTAGACAATATGATCAAAGTTGATAATGAAGGAGAGTATTCTCTTATATAGAAGACACTAGAAGAAATGGAGGAATAAGATTAAGAGGTGTAAAAGATAGATGGTCAGCTAGGATTAAAGGGTAGGTAGTGTACGAATTAAGAGATGAATGACATGTGTCATGAGTAGAAAAGGATAATGAATTAATTAAACAAATAAAGATTTATTTAATTAATAGAGGAAGTGGGATCAATTAAATAAATAAAAGTATTTATTTAATTTAGGAAAAGGACAATTTAAGTAAATAAAAGTATCTATTTAAATGAGGAAAGGGTTAGAAAAAGATAAATGAATTAATTAAATAAATAAAGATTTATTTAATTAATAGAAGACTTAGGATAAAATAATTAAATAAATAAAAATATTTATTTAATTATACAGGACAATTTTAGGTGTCTAAATTTTTCCCCTGTTTGAGATAATGCAGCTTGTTGCGTTGGCTCAAAGAAGATAAGATAAACTGATACAAAGCTGCCCCAAGACGGGAATGATATGCGCCCTCCAAAGATTGGATGAATTATGTTTGAAAAGATCACAAACAATCTCTCGATAGGAAAGAAAGGCTAGAAAGGACTAACAAGATAGGATAGAGTGATAGAGTCATGGGATAAAGAAGACTTACTCAGGAGAATAGGGCTAGGGTAGTCTATAAGATAGACTATGAGGGAAAACATCCTCATTGTCATCCACACACCTAAGAGATCAGAGTGTAGAGACAACAGAGAGCAATCAACAATGATGGTACTAGTGCACAGATTCAATTGCATTCATTGATATCAGAGCCCAACAGATGTAGGAGAGCTAGTGAGTACCAAAAAACCTGCTTGTACCTTCTTGCATTAATTGTTTTCATAAATGCATGTTAGGTAGGTAAATAAATGTAAATTAGGTATGTCGTAGAAACTTGTGAAGTGGGGCAAAAGACATTAAGGTGTGTCTAGGAAGGTTCAGTGCATCTGTGTTTGGTCTAAACACATCTATGATTTGAAAGATGTCTATGGAAAATGCGAGCATGTTTGTGAAATGTAGAAACGTTTGTGTAGGGCAAGTGCATATATGCATGACATAGGCATGTCTATGAAATCTAGCAGCGTCTATGAAATATAGGAAAATTTGTATTGTATTTAAACATGTTTGTGTCATGAATGTGCGTTTATGTCTTCAAGGTGAATCGACAGTTCTGTGATAAACATACACTGTTGATTGGATAAGGTGTTGAGAGGATACACTCAAATAGGTCCTCAAGAGAAGACTAAAATAATGGATAGGGCTAGGATTGACAATTATATGATATAACATATGTTGCCAATCAGGAAATTACTCAAGAAGATGCACTCAATAAGAGACACCAGGATAGGATAGAGCAAGGCACTTTGTGATGAATAGGGAGTACCATAGAAATTGACAATTCTGTGATAGAACATACATTGTCAATTGGATAAGCTACTCAAGATGATACACTCAAGTAGGTGCCCTAAAGATAAAAGAAGCATTGTGTGATGAACAAGAAGTACTACTAGGATAGTGTGCCATATGATAGATATAAGAAGTAGGATAAAAAAGTAACACTTTGTGATGAACAAGGAGTACTACTAGGATTGACACAGTTGATTTGCTTGACTAAAAGAGGATCTACCTATGCTAGAATCATGAGAGAGATACCCTTTGACTCAAGGATTACTACCATAGTTGACATTGGAGGATAGAGTAGCAGTTGAGGCCATGGGATTACAATATATTTTGTATATGCCTAAGTTTTAGGCGAACATGGGGTTGCTGAATTGATTAGCTGAGAGATGTCACTTAGAGACATGCACATTTTATTTGTGGATGGGTGAGATGACAGTCATTAGAGGATGTGTACAAGATACTACAGATACCAATCAATGGGGATTTGGTTCCCTATGATAGAGAGTGAGATCAAGAGGCATTGTGATGAGTGTTCCACAATCAAAGACTGGAGAAGAGGAGAGGACATGTTGCCTGGGACACCATGACAGGTATAGGATTGGCTCTACCAGTGATGGCGGCAAGAGTTATTAGTGCGTTCCTCTATTAGGATAGGGTGGCATGAGGGTTGTTTGTGGGATGGGGGAAGACACTGGAGACATTGGTGACTGAGCACACCAAGTTTGCATGGGGGTCGTGTCTACTCGCACACTTTTATTATGAGTTGCATCAGTTTGTGTATCATGGATCAATAGGATTGGGGTGTGGAGTGACATTATTGCAGGTAAGGGCATATGAGCTACTATCATTGAGAGAGATCTACCAAGGATAGGCAGATGAGATTCAACATCTAGAGAGCGATGGGGCTAGGCTAAGGAGACAGCTAAGGGACACTGAGCGAGAGAGAGATCAGGCCATTCAGTGTTACATGGAGGTAGAGGAAGCACTACGAGAAGGCAAGCGAGCAACATAGGACACTAGGGCTAGATATGCCTATGTTGTATGAGCAGGGGAGGAGATAACATACTGGAGAGACCTGTATTATGGAGTTGTGCCACCTTATCAGTGGGCTAGGAGATTCCAGAGACCATCGCATACAACAACGACCAATGGAGAGAGAGATAAGAGATAGGAATCTAATGGTGGGGTCATGGTTCCTCCACCACCACTATATAGAGGGGATAGGAGAGATGATTCTGGGTTGGGGACTTCCAGGGCTCAAACTCCGTCAAAACTGGCTACCTCTAAGGGAGGGATTTTTTGTACCATTTTTGTATGACGATGTAGATACCTCTGGGTGATTTTGTAGCCATATGTATTTTGACATCATTGTATCATGACACTTCTGATTTTTGAGATATGAATATGATATGATTCATCTTTGTGGAAACTATATAGATGTGTACCTATGGGATGCTGCTTCTATGTGACGCATGTTTCTATATGATCTTATGATATGGATGCAAATATTTCCATGATGAAATGCAAAAAATTTTGGTGTGTCATTATACTCAGTCATGTGATAGTGGGATACATGGACTCAAAAAGGATGACGGGGATCAATCAAGAAATGGAGATGGAAGATAGAAGATATGGAAATGAAAGAGCTTCTTGTGCTTTATCATCATTTTGCTTTATTATAGAAAATAGGTTATGACAATCGAGGTATAGGTTCAACCCAAAAAGTTATTATACCCATTTGCATAGAGATCAGATAGTTGCAAACAAGGAATGCCCCAGTTCATACTAGACTCACAATGTCCCTATATCCTTGGAAAAGCCATAGCATTACTAAGAGATAATGCACAGATAACAAAACAATAGGTCAACATATCCCATCATCGCTTTCTAGTTAGAAACATCCCCGAAAAGATAAGAGACATGTCTTCAAAAGATAACATCAAAAGAAAACCAAGTCTCAACACCAAAATCCACTGTAGTCCTCAAGTTTAGTGTCTCTGTCACTTGTATATGTCTATTTGATTGTGGGCACAATATTTACTTTTAGAAAAATGATAGATAACACTGAACCATAAAGTTGTCTGAGTCTGTTGAAAGAGTTGATTTGTTGAAGCTCATTGTTGGTGTTTACATCTCATCTAAAACTGAGTGAATCCATGTAACTGATACTTTATTGCGGAGAAGATGGAACTTTACTGTAGAACTGTGATGTAAATGTTTTTTTATTGTGGATTGTGCACGGATAGACTGAAGAAAACTAGAAGAAATTGTACTCCTCGAAATGTGTGATGCTCATAGTTCCACACCCATTACTAGATAGGATTTTCCTTAGCCATGGATAGGAGGTGATTTATTATGGATGGAAAGGAGTGAAAAGGAAGGATTATTATGAACGGCTAACCAATCTTAGGTAGATCAATAACAACCCATGATGGAAATGGGTAAGGTTATTATGGATGGATAGGCTATGAGTGTATGCAAAGTGAAGGGATGAGATTGAATCCCAAAGGAGGGAGGATTTTAAATGTCTCGACACATGGAGCCAGTAACCTAGTTTTCACCATGGTAATTTCCCAAGGCTGCACCGAAGTGGTTTTCACTGTTGGACGAATTTATTTCTCTTTACTTTTTTTGACTTTTTTTTTTTGTGTGTCACAAGGCACCTATTTGCCAGGTTTTCACCAAATAACAATTTTTTATTTTTATGATTTTTTTTAGTTTTGCTTTTTAATTTTTTTTTTGTATTTTTGATATTTTATGATTTTTTTGTATTTTTGATATTTTTAATTTTTATTTTATTTTTTACATTTTATGATTTTTGGGTATTTTTTATTTTTTTTATTTTTTTATTTTTGATATTTTTTTGTATTTTTGATATTTTGTATTTTTTTGTATTTTTTAAATAGGATATTTCGAAGAGCTATGTGTAAATCACGAGAAGGTGCATGCTATTAATAGGATCCTCCAAAGGTTCTCCCTCTGGTGTCAAAAGCTGATATGCACCTGATTTATAGACTACGGTGATGACATAGGGACCAAGCCAATTTGGTTCTAATTTTCCCTTGTTCTCTTGAGCTTGCTAATTTTTAGGATTTTCCTTTAGAACTAAGTCACCTACTTCCAATGTACAAGGCTTAACCTTATGATTGTAGCTATGCCTCATTCTTTGTTGATAATCCTTGAGGTGATTAAAAGCAGTTTGTCGTCATTCATCCAATAGTTCTAGTTCTTGTAAGCGAGACACCCTATAGTCTTCATCACTGATAATGATGCACAAAGATACTCACAAAGATGGTAAGTCAACCTCAATAGCAAGATAGCTTTAACACCATAGACAAGTGAATAAGGTGTAGCTCCTGTAGGTTTGCGAACACTTGTTCCATAGGCTCAATGTGAGGGATTAAGTTGGATGTGCCAATTTTGGCCAGCACCATCAACTGTCCTTTTGAGGATTTTGAGAATGATTTTATTAGCTACCTCAGCTTGACCATTACCTTGGGGGTAGTATGGAGTGGAGAAGCGATGGTTAATATGGAAGTGATCACAAAGTTCACGAATATCCTAGTGACTTGGGTGAGAGGAATAGCTTCAATCCATTTTGAAAAATATTTTGTGGCACTGATAATGAATTTGTGGCCATTGGAAGAATGAGGGTGAATCTTGCCTATGAGATTGAGTCCCCACTGACAAAAGGGACAAGGAGTCGCAATTGGTTGAAGTTCTTAAGCTAGTGCATGAATAAGGTCTCCATGAATTTGACATTTCTTATATTTCTTGACAAACTGATATCATCTAAAATGACATATCGAGAAGATTGGCGAATGAATGTACGATGTTGGTTGTTGGATAAGTTGAGAGGAAGGATATTGTTACAAAGTTATGTAAAAATGGGACCATACAAAGGGGAATGAGGATAAACGACACATATCATCTCGATAGGAGTGATCTTATATGAGTGGACCAAAAGGTTGTCCACCAAGAATTCATAGCGGGTTTCATTCTATAGAAGATCAACCAATGAGGAAATAGTAGCCATGGCATCTGCAGCTCGATTATGTTCTCTTGGTATCTTCTTAAAGATTATCTTTATGAAATATTTCTTGCATTCATCTACCATTTTCTTGTAGGATGGTAATTTTTCATCTTTTGTTTGATAGTCATCATTTGGTTGACGAATTACAAGTTGTGAGTCCCCAAAAACATGAAGTTCCTGGATTTTCCACTGAACTACAATTCGTAATCCAGTTGTTAATGCCTCATATTCTGCTATATTATTAGTGCAAAGAAATGACAATCGATATGATTTAAGAATGGAATCCCCTTAAGGTGTGATAAAGAGGATGCCAACCCCTATGCCATGTTGCGTGTATGAGCCATCAAAGTATAATTGCCAAGGCTTCATGTGTGATACAATTGGAATGGGTTCATCTAGAAACTCTAAAGTTAGAGGAGCATCATCAATCATGGGTGTATCTTCCAATTGATCTGCAATAGCTTGTCCTTTGATTTATTTTCTGTCCACATATTCGATGTTGAATTCACCCGAGATCATAACCCATTTAGCTAGTTTTTGAGTAAGCATTGCCTTATTGAGAAGATACTTCAATGGATATATCCTTGCAACAAGCTTAGTTTTATGAGTTAGCATGTAATGTCATAATTTCTGGAAGGCAAAAACAACAACAAGACATGCACATTAAATTGTTGTGTAGTTAAGCTCATAACCAACCAAAGTACAACCTGATGTAGTATACCACCTTTTCTTTTCCATCATTTTCTTGTTACACCAAGAGTGCCCCTAGTGATGTTTGTGTAGCTGATGTGTAGAGTAACAAGGGTTGTTCTTGAATTGGTGGCATCAAGAATGGTGGATTCAAAAGATAATCTTTGAGTATCTGAAAAGCCTATTGACTATTATCATCCCATTTTAATTTGATGTTTTTGTGTAGTAAGTGTTGAAAAGGATGACATTTATCCCCCAGTTGTGCTATGAATATTCGTATGGACTGGAGTTTTCCTTGTAAAGATCAAAGTTGACTGATATTCCTTGGCGGTCGCATTTCTAATATAGCTCTGACTTTTGTTGGATTGACTTCAATTCCTCTTTTTGAAACAATGGATCCAAGGAGCTTCCTGTAGGTTACTCCAAATACTCTTCTTGGGATTTAATCTTACTTTGTATTTTTTCAATTGATCAAAAACCAATGAAAGGATGTCCAAATGTGTGTCTCTATCTAGTGATTTTTCCAAGAGGCCATCAACATAATATTCTACAGTTACATAAGATTATGAAAGATAGTACTCATAGCTCTTTGGTATGTAGCACCTACATTATTTAGTCCAAAGGGCATGACATTCTAGCAGAAAGTTCCATAGGGAAAAGTAAACGTTGTTTTGTGTTGGTCCTCAAGTGCAATTTTTATTTGGTTATAGCCAGAAAATTTGTTTATCAAAGAAACTATTAGGTCTATGTTTGGCAATGTAAAGTCATCTTTACGGCAAGCTTTGTTGATGTCTCTAAAATCTGTACATATTCTAATGCTATGATCTTGCTTACTAACTAGTAATAAGTTAGATATCCCTTCCGGATAATCAATTGGTCCTATGAATCCGACATCCAGTAGTTTGTCAAGTTCTACCTTTACTAATAATGCCACTTGTGGATGCATTTTCCTTAATTTCTATTTCACGGGGTTTTCTCTTGATTTAACTATCAAATGGTGCATTACTAGATCAGGATCTAGTCTAGGCATACTTGCATATGACCAGATAAAATTGATTTAACACTTTGTGAAGAAACTTATGAACTTTGGTCTTTCTCTTTCTCTCAGAGATTGTGCCAAGAATATGTTATGTGGAATCTCTTATGTACCAATGTTCATTTGGATAGTCTCCTCTACAAACATAGATGATTTTTATTGGTATGATGTTGGGAGAATGTGGAGCCTTCCATATTTGAGTACCTTAGAGAAGTTTTCACCCTCAGATACATCCTTTACTTTTACCATTTTAGAGTCAGATAGTGCCACAATGTGTTTTTCACCATAAAACCCATGATTTATTTTTATTTTTATATTTTTGTGACTAGAAGGCCCAACACCCTCACCGAAGTATGCCACACTATTGAGTTTGATAGTGTATCCTGCTTTATGGTACTGAAGCAGAAGATCATATCGTATGCCCAAATAGTCTATGAAAGCCTCAACATTCTGAAATGTGTCGATTGGTAAAGGTCCTTCATGGTCCCAATCAATAAGTTGTTGGTGAACGAGGGGAAGGCCATCAATGTTTTCAAAATCAGCAGGAGTAAGGGTGAAGATACAATTATCTTTAGGTATATCAAGGTAGTTGTCGAGGTCATCGCTAGGACTCTCCTCATCTATCTTGATTGTAAATCAGTATAAATTTTCATTACTAAAAGCGCATTCAGCAATGGGAGTCCTCACTCTTAGTGATTTCAACCTAGAACCTAAAAACAAAGACTGTTTGTGATCCTGAAGGGTATTTTCTTGACCGACTCTAAATTTTCTATAAAATTCCTCTCCTTATGTGGGCTCACCTAGTTATCAGAATGTTTCGGGCAACTCATAATCACTGGATGATTTATTTGAACCCCATTCCCAATCGTTGGAGTTGGTGGAATAGCAACTTTGTTGTTGATCATTGCGATTTCTGATTTGCAATGCTTCTTAAAATTTGTGAGTGTTTATCTTGAAAGGTATGAAACCAAGACCTTTTGAGTTTTTATTTTTAAATGTCAATTCTGGTTGCAAAGGTTGAGTGATACCTTCTTTTCTTAAGCCAAGAGGACTTTTAGCATCATACACAAACTTTTGTAGAATTTTGAATCCTTTGCCATATTTTTTCGCATGGTATCTTGATGTGATCTTGTGTATCTTCTTCAGGTTCTTTGTGAAGCATTTTGTATAATTCATCTTCTTCCATCTCACCCTACTTTTGAAATATAGTAGGATACCATTTTGGTATAATGATAGATACCCTTTTAGATGGATGTGGTCATTCATATTATTTCGGTGAATCCATACCTTGCCTCAAGTACATGGTTTGATTTAGAGTGTATTCACCCGTGCCTTTATCCTGATATTTCCCTTTAAGCTCACCTTGTTTTTATGTTGAAGGTTCTAGTGACTCAGGATCAATATATGCAAATGATGGGATTGCCTCTCTATTAATTGGAATTATTGTCTCAACTTTTGGCCTCAAATTATTGCAGTATATAAATAGATTAGGATCATGATTAACTATCACTTCAACTTCATTATGAGGAAACTTAATCCATTGATGGTACGTAGATGGGACTGGTCTCATCTCATGAATCCATGGATGTGATAACAATATATTATATTAGAGATCGAAGTCTGGGACATGACAAACCACGTCCTTCATAACTGGCCCAACTCTGAGAGGTAAGGTGATTGTGCCTTTAGATGAACGCTCTTCGTCATCATATGCCTTGATGGTAATTTTGTTTGTAGCATTCACAGCTTTATCCAAATATCATAATTTTTTTATTGTGATCAAAGTACACATATTGAGACCGACTCCACCATCTATCAGGACTCATTTTATTCAGTGTTTGTGTAGGAAGGCTTGAATGTGTCAAGGTGCATTATGTGGTTGGTTTATAGAGGCATCATCAACTTCAATGAATGTAAGAGAATGTGGAATGGAAAGGTATCCCACTACAACTTGAAACTGGTCCACGTTCTGAATAGTGGGTATAGAGGTTTCTCTTAAAAATTTATCAAGTATGGCTTTATGCAAAGGAGAGATACAAAGTAGTTCTAGGATTGAGATAAGCGTGGGTGTCTTCCCTAACTGTTCTACTAGGTTGTACTCGGGTTTGGCCAATGAGGAAGTTGTGATTTTAATTGGAGCATCTTGCAAGGTGACCTTCCCTCAATGAGTTCTGACATTACATTCGGAGGTAGATTCAGGAGAAGGTCCCATGCCTTTTAGGACATCTTTGGTTCTTTGGGTATAAATTTTAGGCATTTTGTCTTTTATGATAATAGTAGAAACAAATCTTTCCATCGAAATGTTGTTAACAGTTGAATCATCATCACAAGACACTTTGATATAGTTATCTTGATCATATATGGCTTTGGGTTTTCCCTTGTCATGTTTAGGGAATGGTTTCTTAAAAATCTCATGTTCTTGATTGGATGTATGTCCCTCGATCTCAATGTCACCACTATCAATAAGATCATGTACAATGTTCTTCAAGCGATGGAAATTTCCTATTTTATGTCCCTTTCTCTTGTAATATTCACAATACTCATCATCATTCCACCAATTTGGTTTGAATTTTGGCTCATATGGAGGATTGTATGGAACTGTTATTATCATGTTAGCCACTAGCTTCCTAAAAAATGACTCAAGTGGTTCTCCCAATGGGGTGTATTTCCTTCTTGGTTTTGGAGTTCCTTGAGTATTTACTTGGTTTCTTATAGAAGAAATTCATCCTGAAAGAATGGTTTTTGGTCTTACTATTTTAGCATCAACAACACCATCATTTACTATGTTCTTGTTCTTGTTCCAGAATCATGGCTTGTCCATTCCTTTAAAATCATCTTTATTTTCATTGAATACCTTGATGATTCCTTACTCAATTAAGACCTTCTTTGTTGCTAAGCCTTTCTTAATGACGTCCTTGAAAGTGGATAAACAAGCTTTCCACAAGTCATAACCAATTTCTTTGTTGACATTTTGAGTAAACCTATCTACCATTTGTTTTTGTGGAATTTCACAAGAGCATTTGCTAGCTAAATTCCTCCAACTTTATAAGAATGATGAAAATGACTCCTCATCTTTCTATTTGGTATTGCACAAAGTGGAAACTCATATTTCTGTCTCTATGTTATATGAGAAATGTTGTATGAAAGCTTCTGCTAGATCACCGCATGACTTAATTCTAGGTGGATGTTGGGAGAACGATTCCATAGCTTGTCCAACTAAGCTTTGTGGTAACGATCTCATTAAGTATGTTTCTTCTACTGCTACCTCAATTTAAGATGTGAAAAATTATCATATATGTGCCTTAGGGTCCCCTTTGCCTCTATATTTATCAAACTTTGATGTTATGAAGTGTGTAGGAAATGGAGACATTGGAATGCTTATATCAAATGGATAGGGACATATATCTCTAATTGTGTAAGCTGGTTTTGGTGTATTGATGTCTTCCATCTTCTTTTCTAAGTCCCTTATCTACTATTCCAAATTGTTTTTGGGTGGAGACCGACTTCTTGGACCATATGCCATGCCTGAACCACTAGATGGAGGAGGAGGATACTTCATATATGGATGTTATTGATTGTATAAATGTTCATATGGAGGAGGTCTTTAATTATAATGTGTGTAGGGACCACTTGATATAGGGTCATAAGGCATATCATGAGTTTTCTCTTGTGTATTGCCCCCAAATTTGACACGTGTTTTTCTTGTGTCTAAAATTTTAGCATGCCTATGGGTATCCAATTGATTTTGAGTTGGTCCTTAGTATTGGTATGCGATTGAGTGTATTTATCTGCATAAGATTTCTAGAAGGGTCTTCGTAGATGGAGTTGTTCATGAGATGTTCTTTCATGAGTATCACAAGCTTGACCATGTGTATTTGGTATCTCAGGTTTTTGAAACAAGGATGATGGTGACTTAAAAATGAAACATGGTCCTCTATTACCTCCCCTATTAGGTCTCCTTTGAACCATGTCCAGTTGAGTTTCTTGAGTAGGTCAATTTTCTACTATTTTGAACATGTCAAAATCATGAGGTATCTTAGCTCCACTTTGTGTCGTCACTTGTACACAATATTGTCTATCTCATCTCATGATTTCTTGTATCATCTTGTTGAAATGAGGATCCATGATTGAATCTTCCACCTCTATTGAGTGTACTAAAATATTGTCAACATTACCATTTTGTGCATCATTGTTGTTTGTGTCATCCATGTTCTCAACATTCTGAATGTTTCTATAGATGTCCATGTCAGGTAATGTGGTATGATCAGAGTTGAAAAAGATATCATTTTCATTGCTCACAGCCACTCATGTTTTCAGACTCTTGAGCCTCTTTAGCTTCCCTCCTAGGTTTTTGGGAGCGGGTTTCAACCATTAACTATGTCTTGACCAAGAATAGTGAGACTAGATGAAAATGGAAAGAGTATGGAAGACCAAGAGCTGGGTGGAATGTAAATTAATCTGAGGTGTTCTTGCAATGTCCAAAGGGTAAGACCAAGTATGTATGTAGTAGAGTAGGTGTGACTTCCAAAGAGATGATAGATCTCTTGATGAGGTAAGTTGACCTTGACTCTAAGTAAGACCAAATGAGACCCAAACGTGATATACCTTGATGAGGGACCGCTTAGCAAAATGTTGTTGAATGTATTGTATCAAAAAAGAAAGATGAGGATAAGAGAGTGACCTTTTGACTCAATTTTAGATAAATGTGAATGTAATGCATGGTGTAAGGCAAGGATGAACTTTGTGAGACCCCAAAAAAGGCTGAATTCTAGATGAAAACCCTGGAAAAATAACCTAGGAAGCTCAAGATTTATGAAACTGATTGTTCTTGTTTGATGGACTATAAATTTTCCCAATACTGAACACAGACGTTCCTGTATACTTCACAAAAGGGGTTACCCAACACAGACTTGACTAGATACTACAGAAATGCATTTATGAGAATCTTGTGAATAAAGTTTGCTAGAATGACATAGACACATTTTTGTCCTACATAGACGCAGTTACAGTACACATACATGTTTATAAAACCTAAGTGCAATTTTCCCAATTTGTGAAGTTTTTGTTGTGACTAAATTTGAATTTGTGACCATTTTTCGTGAGAAGAGGACACAATGTTGATGAGGACTCTATGTTTGCAAGTGTTTAGACTCAAAATGACTCAAAAGAAAGTGTGTTGTTTGATTTAAAAATATTTTGCATACATTTGAAGACACAAAAGACAATGTTTCGATGTTTGGTCTTGAATGTTTGAATGTTTAAAAGAAGACAAGTATAATTCCTATGGCTGGCCAGGACAATAGTTATTGATCCCACATGGGGTATTCCTTGAGGCTATGCAATTCAAAGAAACTACTTAGTTTCTTGACCCCATTGGTTCTACCCTCGTCACTCACTTCTCTGGGGTAGCCAAGCACCAGTCCCCACAAAAACTCCCCATGGAAAACTTTGTACCTCTACTAAGAATTGTATGTGTGTGGGCCACTCCAAAGGTCCGACCTCTTGCCCCAACAACTACAGGGATTCTGGCTTTCTAAAACAAAAAGGTGCTAGTAAGGGCATCTGCTCATGTGGCCATACATGCGACACTTTCAGCTCTATAAATAGAGAAGGCTCCCAGCTAGTAGGGGTTACACTCTACTATTGATCAAATAAATTTGATCAAACAGGTTTATGGGGAGAGATAGTGTCGGTATGGACTAATCAGCACACTTTACCCATGGTTTTGACCATGCATATAGTTATTTATAGTGGTTCAAAAGAGGTGGGTATTGCCTCGCTACCACTTGAGTCATTCCCTCCTAACTAGTAGTCCTAGTGACCACATGGGGATGAAGACCCTCTAAAGATAAACACAAAAGAGCCTATTGCTCAAGACACAAAAGAAAATGGTTTGATTTTAGTGCACCAATTGAAGTGTTTGCTAATCTATGAAAACATAGAACACAATGAAAAGAAAAATCAACCCTTGCTAAGGTCCTGCAACAAATATTTGCTAGTAGTTTGGGCTGTTTCAAAAGATTACCCCTTCCTACAAGCAAACAAATTAGGTTTATTTTAACAAAATCCCAAAACACTTTGTGAAAAATAGAGGCCTTTGATACACAATTTTCTTCCAAAGACAAGCTACACTACTTCATTAGTTGGATCACAAGATATTAGCTCAAATAAACTAGATCTGAAACCCTAAATGATGAAACGAGAACCCTAAATTAGAATTGGAAAATTTGAAAATGCTCAAAAACATAAATGCAGATTTACCAATCACATATGTTGTTCTGGAACATAGACATGTCTAAACACTTCATAAACATGATTTTGAAAAAAAGTCAAAATAGAAAACCCTGCAAAATAAAGACACTACTAAAATGATCATGTACGTGATTATATTTCCCAAATGTGGTTAAATCTCTCACAGACGCACCTACAATGAAAGCCTAGAATTTGGAAAATGAAAATGTTGTCAAGAACACAGACACAATTCAGGGATGCATAAATGCATTAGAAAACCTAAAACGTGGTTCTAGAAGGTGCAGATGTGAAAAGTCAAAATATCGGTGGGAAATGTTAGATCTATGACTTTAAAAACACAAAATATGCAATGAGAAATGTTAAAGCAAAAGGATAAGGGTCCCACCGAGCATGCTAGAATGTGTATGGTCAAAAGTGGATAATGAAAACAACAATATTGAAATGCTAAATGAATTCAACCACAAAACCCTAGCCTAACAACAAGAAAGATCCACCATAACATATGAAGATTACCTAAGACAATGCAAATAAACAAAATTAAAAAGATTATACCATCACATGTCCACTAGGGTTTGAATCTTCATTCTTCCTATATCCATTGATCTTGCTTGATATATTTGCTCTCATATTTTATGTGTGCATAAGAGCTCAACAAAGAACGAAAAATGTGATTGATAGCTTGATCGCAAAAAGGTTTGATTGCATAAGATTGATTAGACAATTAGAATGCTTAGGGTTGATAATGAAGGAGAGTTTCCTTTTATATAGAAGACATTGTAGGAAATGGTAGGATAAAATTAAGAGGTGTAAGAGATAGATGGTCGACTAGGATTAAAGAGTAGTTAGATGAAATAATAAAATGATGAGAGGGTGGGTAGTGTAGGAATTAAGAGATGAATGACATGTGTCATAGGTAGAAAAGGCTAATGAATTAATTAAAAAAAGAAAAATTTATTTAATTAATAGAGGAAGTGGGATCAATTAAATAAATAAAAGTATTTATTTAATTTAGGAAAAGGGCAATTTAAATAAATAAAAGTCTTTATTTAATTAATAGAAGACTTAGGATAAAATAATTAAATAAATAAAAATATTTACTTAATTATATAGGACAATTTTAGGTGTCTATAGATGGAGTAACAAAGATGATGTTTAGAGACAGATAGACACTAAGAAATGTTTATATGTCTTGCCCAAATTTTGATTAGACACCCCTCTTGCCTTGACATTCCCTCACATTATTTTTTATGGCCTATTTGTATCCCTCACATTCTTTGTTGCTTGGGAACTGAAGGGTATCAATATCAACTACATTTGTCCAATAGCACGAGCTAGGAAGGAGGATTCCTTAAGTAATGATAGAGTAATGTTAACTCCAACTAATATCTTAGAATTTGTTCTTTCACAGTCTTCTCCATTAATTACAAAAAACTATTGATTGCATGATTCACATTTAGGCCTCTCTCTGACTTGTGAAGTTCTTGATTTCATGGTGATTTAATGCATAAGCTAACTAAGCAAACTATGAGTTTAACTCCCTCTCCCTTCTCCTCCTATTCTAGTGATTTCTATATGATCTATGTTCATGCATTGATTTATTATTTGTATAAAATCATGCTCTGGCATAATGTAATTTGTATAATAAATTAATTAAATTTTGTTTTCTTCGTAGTTCTCTTTTTTCTTCAATGTGTTTTCAATTTACAAGTTTTTCTTCTATTCTTATAGCTAGATCTATTCTGTGTTGTGTAGATACAGCTAGAAAATTTAGACATGATATTAGAGCCTAAGATCTAGGAAGAAGAAGCTAAACACAATTATTTGAGGGTATATTTCTGAAGATTACCATCAACATGGAAGCTGACATAAACCTTTATTTCTAGATACATGTCAAGGTCATTCTCATTATGCATGGGTCTTCCCTTCATCTTATCCTTCTCCTTTGTGATGCATCATTTCAGTGGACTTGTCATTCCTCTACTTTGTCATATAATGAGTGAGTTTTTCTACTATCATTGCTAATGATTCTTTGGTTTTATTTTTGAGTTTGATTAGTTCACTATTAGCGCCTATATTTTTTACTAGCACCTTCTTGCATGGTTGAGTAATGTCATTGTTGGCATTCTACACTCTTATCAGAATAGTTGATGTTGTCATTGATGGCAACCATCTGGCAAGCAACTGGCATTCATTTGGTAAGCCACTGGTAGTTACCGGCACTGGCAAGCACTTCACCAGTAGTGGCAACAATGCATACCGACACTCCAGCCGATAGGGAATAAACTTTTGTTTATTGTACTTTAATGTAATTATCTTTTGTAAAGCTGACATGGCATAATTATAAAAGACTCATATATGTATGAGATCTTATAAGTTATTTTGAGAATGGTATAAAATTTTGTAAGGAAGACAATGTTAGGCCCAATATGGAAAGCTAATGCACTGAGAGGGGAGGGGTGAATCAGTACTCCAAAACTTTTCTTTAATAATAACTTTACTGTTATGTAAAAACATTATAGTGCAATAACATAAAATAAAGTTGAAGTAAATAGATAACAATCATACATGATTCACTCCATAAAACATATATTTTGGTTACGCAGAAACTCTTGGTTAGAGAGAAAAACTGCGATGGGGATGGCACCCACAACTTCACTACTGCAATAATAAATAATGCTCAATTAGAGCTACATTTAGCTATTTCTGATAGCTTACCCTGTTAGGAGAAACAAGATCTGTTAGATCTACCTTGCTAAAGGATTTTACAACATTTATTTTGAATGATGCACCTGGTTAGAGGCTTTACAGTTTATAGACTTGGTTAGAGTATTTGACCCTGTTAAAGGTTTCTCTTTCAATCTTCGCAATATTACAATAAAATCATTACAAATATCTACAACTTTACATCTGAAATGTTATAGCAGATTCTATGTGCTCAGAATAAGATTACCTTGCTTATAGCATTCCTCGGTAGCCCATATAGTAACTCGGTAAACCCTTCTGTTTACTTTGTTCTTTGACTGTTCTCTGAAAACCTTCTCGATGACCTTTGTGTCTCTGTAACAGTCTTCCTTCATGCATAAATGCACTTAACTCATGTTGTATAAATAGATCTCTTAAAATAGTGATCTAATTCATTACTTCGATCTTACAAACAAGATTCCTTGAATGAATAACTAAACAAAATATTTCACTGGTTAGATTGTCCTTGTAATTATACACAATCTTCTAGTGCAATTTCCAATGTAATAACGGTTAGATGTGCCTCGACCTTGTAACATGTTTTCATATGCATGTCCAAGTTCAATGTATCTGGTAACACATTTCACTCGGTGTATGTCAACTCGGTGTGTCATCTTTACTACTTGGTAGTCTCAAAAAGATAATCGATAGACAGCTCGGTGTGTACTGCGCTCTTTGACTGCTTTTTGTTGTAACCGACTAGACTTTGCATACCGACTTCTCTGTGTGTCCCAACTGCATGATTTGGTAGTGCTAACCGACTAGAATATATAGTATAACTTTAAATACAAAAACTAATGGCAATTTGATAAGTAGTAACAATATCCCCTTTTGACATTAGTTGAGATGTTTGACAAAAACTACTTTCAAAGTCATAAAACTACTTTCAAAGTCATAACTCAAAAATCTATATACTTTGCAAAATGACTATACTTGACAATATATACAATAGTCAATGAAATAGTATATTCAGATATACTCCCCTTATCATTATTCTGTACATAACTCTGATTTTCCATGCTCGGTTCTATGCTTGTTTACTGTCCTTGGATATTCTGCATACTTTGCTCGGTATACTCCCCCTGTATACAATACTCTGAATATTGTACAAAACTGCATCTCCCCCTATATAGTATCACTCCCCAAATATATAGTATTACTCCCCCTTTTTGAGAAACATCAAAAACTTAATTTCCATCTGGGGGTGGTAACTGATCAAAAATAGATTTATACTTCTTCCGAGCGTCGGTGAGTGCGACTGAGAGTGCATCATTTACACTTTCCATTAAAGAATTTTGTGCTTGAATATCAGCCAATAGTGATATTAATCCATCAAGAGTGCTTCCCTCTTATGTAGTAGATAGGCATGTAGCTCGATTAATTTGTTCTTGAACTGATGAGAGATGAGGAAGGAATAATGTCTGGAGTGTCATTATATCCATCCTAATCTTATGCTCTTCATTTCTAAGTTCTAACTGCTGATCCATGAGCTGTTGAAGTTTGGTATAAAAATTCTGAACTAAATTTGGCTCTATGGTCAACTTAGTTGAGAGATTGGTGATCTCTTTCTCAATTGCATCAGTTTTATTCTTGATATCTTTAATGAATATGGAAAATGTACAAAGTTTCTGAAATAAATAAAGAATATGCCTGAGTTAAGGGGACAACTCAACAATGAATTTGACAAGCTTGAATTTTCCAATAGCTAGAGCTTTTTGTACCTCTTCTATCATTTTTGCAGTAAGCTCTTTGTCTTTTACCTTTCTTAGGTACTCAGATGCACCAACTCCAGATGTTTCTATTTGAGTAAGGAGTTCATCCAGTTGAATGTGGATGGTTGCATCGATTGACACTATAGCTGATGGTAGCATTTTTGTTAGCAGTGTCTTCACCTTCTGTAGTACTTTATTGTTCTTTTGAATGGCCATCTATTTTTCTTGTTTGGCCTTTACTTTGCATAGTTTACTGAAATCAATAAGTGCTTGCCCCTTTAATTTTGAACTATCCACATTGGGTGACATTATCGATTTAGTTAAATCAACTTTAAAACTATGCTTTTTCACTTTCTTCTCTTTACCTTTGGTCGGTTGGACTAAGACAATAGCTTGTGAGGCTTGCTAACCCTCGGTAGATGCAACACATTGCTCAGTTCCTGTAGCCATTGTGGTGTCCTTGGGTGTCTCAGTTGTAACATTTTCAGTGCTTGATGATGCTTGAGAAGTCTGGTCTTGAGTTGTACCTTCTGGTGCTTCAAATTGGTGACCTTCAATTCCTTGTTCTGTATCCTTAGGAGCTTCGGTAGAGACAAGTGGCTTGACCGGTGGGTAAGGCTGAACTTGTTTTAAAACAAATTCACTAGATACAAGTTTTGCATAGGTAGTGCCTTCTATCATTTCCTTCTCTGGTGCTTCAGCATCCATGACATCTTCATCAATTTGAATAGTGTCAATCGGGTCTTGCTTGGTAGCATCAGGACCTTGCTCGGTGACATCAGGATCATGCTCGGTAACATCAACAATTTCAACTTTAGATTGTTCACCGACATCTTTAATTTTGAAGATTTCCTACCACTTTTCTTTTGTCTCATTTTCTACATCAATGTATAGCCCATTCATCAATTTTAAGGCTCTCTGTTTGACTAGAAATTTAGAATTGTAGGTTGTCAAATGCTCCTTTATTTCTGCTACAGACATATCAGGAAATAGATGGACTAGACTTCTTTCTCTAATTTGTTTTTCTGAGTCCATTGCATATTTCCACCTATTACCAATATGTAAGTACAATTCACTCGGAAGTGACTTTACTAGTTCTAATGGAGCTAGCCGAAACTTTAGAAGTGTACAGATGACAACTTCTTCAATTTGTCACTTCTCATCATTATTCCTAGTCTAATACTTGACATATCTAAATCCTGCAAATCCACCATATTATTTTAGATTTGCATAGAAATTTTCAACACTATGAACATTTACCTTCTTGCTTTTTACAATCTGAAATTTGTTTGCATCATCGGATTATGTATCACTAGACTCTTTTGCCAGAATGAGTCTCCAAGTATATTTCTTGTAGGTCTTGGTTACCTTGGGAACAGTAACACTCTTTTGTTTCTTACTTGGGGACATAGCTGATGCTCTTGTATTAGGTCTCTTTGTTGGTGGAGTCGGTAGGGCCTTTGAAGTGTCCAGTTTCTTTCTTTTTAACACTTTACCCTTAGCCAACTTGGTACTCAATATTATTGCTGCCTCTTGAGCTTCAGATTCCTCTTCGATAATGGCAAGAGTGCATTTGATAGGTGTGGAGGAAGATTCTTCTCTGAATTTCTCAGATAAAACCTTTATCATCTTTGTAGCCTTTCTTGTACCTTTGGGTACTACAATGCTCATTTTAACTTTTTCTTTCACTTCTTCATAAGTTCCATATCTTAGTTCAGTAGCATGCCTTGGCAGTGTAAGATATGCATCAATTTGTTGTTGTGTGATATCATAGTCAATCTCGTAACCCATTGGTGGCAAAGATTGAGTACTCCGTTCCACAGCATTCACATAATAGTAATCAGTGTCTACCTCAAAACATATATCAACCTTATATTTCTCTACCAGCTGTGGTGGAATCTGGTACCTGTTGTGCATCTTCTCTTGAAATTTGTTGAAGTAGTCATCCATGATATCATTAAAATTATCTCCCAATTTCTTGATAAAATGATTAATTTGATGGGTGATTGGTAGGTGTAGCTCCCAAACTACTTTACCGACTGAGGGAAAGAACTTCTCAAAGTAGAAAAACATGCATACAAGAAGTGAACCAAACTTTAGTGTATTTGCCAAGTTGTTCTTTTTTGGCTTCCTTATTGTGTTCAGGTTCTCAAACAAGTTTTTCAATAACACTTCACATAAATCTACTTTCATTCCCTTTTTCACTATTTTATAGGCTAAGTCAACTACAGCACAAGGTACACTATTTTCCCTTGTAGATTGGAAGAAAAAGTAACCAATTACACTAATTGCAAATTTAAGTTCTGCATCAGTGACATTATTCAGTTTTAGTCCTTGGTAATCAGATTCTACTCTAGTTAAACTGATTAACTCCTTCTGTGATATCATCTTCTGTGCTTGTGCATGATCATAGATAGGATACCCGGTGATCACATGAATGATTTCCTTGGTGATTTTGAATGGTTTCTCTTCTAGCCACATAAAATCATCATGAACTCTTCTTAAAACAAACTTAACCCACTGGGGTTTGAACACACAGGGATAGGCTAGGGCTTCACTTAATCCCTTGATTTTGATATGCTCATACTTGCTATCCATTTTGCCATTAGTACGCTCATCATATGTGTCACTTATCTCAACATGACCGAGTTCTTCAACACAGCATTTGGTGAAGAATCTAACATCTTCGACTAACAAGACTCGATCCAGGATGAGTGAAAAGGTACTTTTGTCATCTGGTTCAGAGGCGACTTTAGGAGTCAAAGTGTATTGCAATGAGGGCTTCTCCACTTTCTTGACAACTACAGGATCTTGGATCTTGGGTGCCATTTGTAAAAAAAAAACAAAAAAACTAGCAAACTATCCTTAGGGTTTGACGGTTTACAAACGGCAGACGCTTCACACTCGGTAGATAATAGCAATTTGACAAGATCGGAAAACTATCTTAACAGTGTGATGAGAATTGATGTAAATACCTTGGATTTTCTCTGAATGAGGTTTGATCGCCTTGATTCGCTCTGCTTTGCTCTCTTGAAAAATTGGTGAATGTAAATGACCGCTGTAGACACTCAAAATTGTCATGTCTAATTAAATAAATATTTTATTTATTTAATTAATTCATTTATCCTCTTCTAGCCTTATTTCTCATTTAAATAAATACATTTATTTATTTAAATTATCCCTTTCCTAAATTAAATAAATATTTTATTTATTTAATTATCCTACTTCTTCTATTAATTAAATAAATCTTTATTTATTTAATTAATTCATTATCTTTTTCTACACATGACACATGTCATTCATCCCTTAATTCATACACTACCTACCTCTTTCATTATTTTATTATTTCTTTTACCTACCCTCTAATCCTAGCCGACCTCTCTTTTTACACCTCTCAATCTTAACCCTCCATTTCTTATTGTGTCTTCTATTTAAGGAGATGCTTTCTTCATTGTCAAAGCCTAATGACATATCCTAATCACTAATGACATATCCTAATGGCTAATGACACATGCTAATGACTGATTTTGGAGTACTTGGCTACACTACGATCCTACTTGCAACTACATTTCGTTCTTTGTTGAGCTCTTGTGCATACAAAAATCTGAGAGCAAATATATCAAACAAGATCAATGGAGATAGGAAGAATGGAGATCAAAACCCTATTGGACATGTGATGGTATAATATTTGTGATTTTGAGTTATTTGCATTATCTTAGGTAATCTTCATATGTTATGGTGGATCTTTGTTGTTGTTAGGCTAGGGTTTGGTGGTTGAATTCATTTTAGCCTTTCAATATTGTTGTTATTGTTATCCATTTTCACCATAAACATTTTGGCACGCCCGGTGGGACATGGATTTTTCTTAGATCTATGTTTTTTTTGCAGATTTTTCTAACCCTATATTGCTGTTTTGTAAAACAATTTGGAGAATAATCTTGTGCAGCTAGGGTTTTGGACACAAAATCAAGATCTTGGAGAGATTCGATCATATCTCATAAACAGCTTGAAAATTTTGCACCAAATTTTTTTTGTAGGTTGAAGAAAGTATCATGAGCTCTCAATCCAAAATTCAGAATTTTTGGAGCAAATTTTCAATTTTTAGGAATTTTTTATGATTTTTCATAAAAAATTTATTTTGAGAGAAAATGAGAGAATTTTTTGGATTTTCTTACATTTTTGGAAATCTCTCATAATTATACACAGGATCTGTTCTTTGTGAATTTAATTTTGATGCAAAATATTTCCCTAAAAATTAGATCTTTAAAAATTAGGGTTTTTATTTATTTTGATCAGATCTCACAAACGGCTTAGAATGTTTCCATAACATTTTTTGTGCAGGTCAGGAACAGTATCAGAAAGATTAAATAAACATTTCAGATTTTTTGGATCGATTTTGCATTTTATATGAATTTTTTATGATTTTTCATAAAAAATTAATTTTGAGAGAAAATTAGCGAATTTTTCAGATTTTCTTACATTTTTGGAAATCTCTCAGAATTATACATAGGATCTGTTCTTTGTGATTTTAAATTTGATGTAAAATCATTCTTCAAAAATCAGATCTTTGAAAATTAGGGTTTTGCATTATTTTACTCATATCTCACAAACTACTTGGATTTGTAGCGGGCAATTTTTTTTGCAGGTTTGGAAGACCATCAAAAATCTCCAGTAAAAATTTTAGATTTTTTGGATCGATTTTGCATTTTATATGAATTTTTTATGATTTTTCATAAAAAATTAATTTTTGGAGCAAATTAACAAATTTTTTGGATGTTCTTGCATTTCTGGAAATCTCTTAAAATTTTACAGGTGGTCTTTTTTTATGATGAATCATGTCTTTGAATTGGTCAACAGAACGCATTGTTGAAGGCCCCTATTTCACAAAGTCTTTTGGATCTAAAATTTACCTAACTTGTGTGCTTGCAGGAAGGGATGATCATTTGAAACAATCCAAACTACTAATAAATATTTGTTGCAGGTCCTTGGCAAGGGTTTTTGGATTTTTATTGTGTGCCTTGTTTTCATAGACTAGCAAACACTTCAATTGGTGCACTAAAATTGAATCATTGTCTTTTGTGTCTTGAGCAATAGGCTCTTTTTGTTTACTCTTTAGAGGGCCTGTCTTCCCGTGTGGTCATTAGGACTACTAGTGAGAAGAGAATGACCCAAGTGGTAGCGAGGAAAACCCACCTCATCCAAACCACTATAATCAAATGTATTCATGGTGAAAACTATGAATAACGTGTGCTGATTAGTTCATACCGACACTATGTCTCCCCATAAACCCGTTTGATCAAATTTATTTGATCATTTGTAGGGCGTAACCCCTACCGGCTGGGAGCCTTCTGTATTTACAGAGCTGAAAGTGCCGCATGTATGGCCACACGAGCGGATGCCCTTACTAGCACCTTTTTGTTTTAGAAGCCCAAATCCTTCTAGTTGTTGGGGCAGGAGGTCGGACCTCTGGTAGCGGCCCACACACATACGGTTCTTAGTAGAGATACAAAGTTCGCCATGGGGAGTTTTCATGGGGACTGATGCTTGGCTGACCCGAGAAGTGAGTGCCGAGGGTGGAGCCAGTGAGGTCAAGCATCTAAGTAGCCGCTCTGAATAGCGTAGCCTCGGGGGTAAAACCCCATGTGGGATCAATAACTATTGTCTTGGCCAACCATAAGAATTGTGCTTGACTTATGTTAAACATTCAAACAATCAAGACCAAACAGCAAAACATTGTGTCTTTTGTGTCTTCAAGTGTATGCAAAACAATTTTACATCAAACAACACACTTTTCTTGGAGTCATTGTCAGTCTAAACACTTGCAAACATTGAGTCCTCATCAACATTGTGTCCTCTTGTCACGAAAAATAGTCAAACATTCAGATTTGGTCACCACCAAAAACTTCACAAATTGGAAAAATTTCACAGTCCAACAAACAAAAGAAATCAGTTTCGGCATACTTGAGCTTCCTAGGTTGTCTCTTCAGATTTCATCTAGCATTCAGCCTATTCTAAGGTCTCACATAGTCCATCATTGCTTCACATCTCATTTTACATTCATACTTGTCTAAACTTGAGTCAAAAGGTCACTTGCTTGTCCTCATCATACTTTGTCAACACACTACATACAACTACACTTTGCTAAGTGGTCCCTCATCAAGGTTTCTTACCTTTGGGTCTCATTTGGTCTTACTTAGAGTCAAGGTCAGCTTACCTCATCAAGAGAAACTATCCTCTCTTTGGAAGTCACACCTACTCTACTACTTACATACTTGGTCTTACACTTTGGACATTGAAAGTACACCTCAAGATTCATTTACACTCCATACAACTCTTGGTCTTCCATACTCTTTTCATATTTTCCATCTAGTCTCTCACATATTGGTCAAACACCTAGTTCATGGTTGAAACCCGCCTTCAAAAATCTAGGAGAATAGCTAAAGAAGCTCAAGAATCCGCAAACATGAGTTCTTATGAGTATGACAATGATCTATTCTACAATCCTGAGCACACTACATTACCAGACATGAATGTTTATAGAAACAATCCAAATGTGGAAAGCGCAAACGCTATAAACAACAATACTACACACAATGACAATGTTGACAACTCTTCAATACTATCAGCAGACATACAAGAATCCATAATGGATCCTCAATTCAATAGATTGGTTGAAGAGATAATGAGAAGAGATCGTCAATACTTTTTAAACATGATGGCACAAAGTGGAGCTAAAATACCACATGATTTTGACTTATCTCAACTTATGGAAAGTCGACCCTCACAACAAACTCAATCCAACATGGATCAAAGGAGACCAAATAGTGGAGGAAATAGAGGACTGAATATGATGCCTGAGTCACCATCAGTTTTGCTTCAAAAACCAGCAATCCCACATACACAAGCTCAAACATATGATACTTACATTCAAAGACCATCATGGAGGCCTTATGCTCAAACACATGCTCAAGGTATGGATCAATCGAGACAAGTGGATACTCAAGGACATCCTCAAAATTTTGACACAAGGAGACCTCATGTCAAAATTGGGGGCAACACAAAGGAAAATGAAAGACCTGTTGAATATGGTTTATACACACAAAACAGATATGGGGTCCCTCAACAAGAAGTTATGCCAAGTGTTCCATATATGTCGCAACAATATAGACCTCCATATGGACATGTCTACGATCAGTATCATCCATATATGCAGCAAGCTCCTCCTCAAATGGGTGTTTCAAACATGGGATATGCTACAAGAAATCCATCTCCTCCCAAAAATAATTTGGAGCAACAAATTAGAGATCTACAAAAGAAAGTGGAAGACATGGGCACATCAAAACCCACATATACTATGAGAGATATATGCCCTTATCCCTTCGATAAGAGCATTCCAATGCCTCCATTTCCTCCACATTTTGTAACACCAAAGTTCGACAAATATAGAGGGAGAGGAGACCCCAAGGCACATATAAGACAATTCTTCACAGCTTGCATTGAGGTAGCCGCAGAAGAAACATACTTAATGAGGTTGTTCCCACAGAGCTTAGGAGATCAAGCGATGGAATGGTTTTCTCAATTACCTCCCGGTATTAAGTCATGGGGCGACTTAGCAGAGGCATTCATTCAGCATTTCTCTTACAACATTGAAACAGATGTCTCAGTTACTACCTTGTGCAATACTAAACAAAAGGAAGGAGAATCTTTCGCAACATTTTTACAGAGATGGAGAAACTTAGCTAGCAGATGCTCTTGTGAGATCCCGCAAAAACAAATGGTAGAAATGTTCACTCAAAACGTTAATAAGGCTATTGGCTATGATCTCAGAAAAGCTTGTTTGTCTACATTCAAGGACGTTATTGAAAAGGGCCTAGCAACAGAAAGAGTCTTAATTGAACAAGGAGTTATCAAACTATTCAAAGAAAACAAAGAGGACTTCAAAGGAAAGGACAAACCAAAATTTTGGAACAAGAACAAGAATACAGTTAATGATGGTGTTGTTGATGCCAACACAGTGAGACCAAAGTTCATCTTTTCTGGATCAAATTCTACCAACAATCAAGTGAACAATCAAACAACTTCAAAACCACGAAGGAAGTACACTCCATTGGGAGAACCACTTGAATCAGTATTCAAAAAGCTTGTAGCAAACAAAGTGATCACAGTTCCAGACTTTCCTCCATATGAACCAAAGGTCAAACCGAATTGGTGGAATGATGATGAATATTGTGAGTTTCATAAGAGCAAGGGTCACAAGATAGGTAATTGCCATCGATTGAAAAACATTGTGCAAGATCTCATTGATAGAGGAGATATAGAGATTGAGGGACATTCATCTAATCAAGAGCATGAGGTGTTTAAGGAACCATTCCCAAAACATGACAAAGGAAAAGGCAAAGTCATAGATGATCAAGCCAATTACACTAGAGCACCTTACAATTATGATTCTACTATCAATCACATCTCAATGGACAATCATATCTCTACCATTACTATCAAAAACAAAAATCCTGAGAATCCTTCTCAGAGACCCAAAATTGTCCTAAAGGGTGTGGGATCTTCATCCGAAGCTACCTCCGAATGTCATGTTACAACTCGTCGAGGTAAGATTACATTGTCAGGTGCCTCCACTAAGAATACCAATCCTTTATCTACCAAGCCTGAGTATGATCTTGTAGAACAACTAGGGAAGACACCCGCGCTCATCTCCATTCTTGAGCTCTTACGTATATCTCCTGCACATAAAGCCATCCTCGACAAAATCTTGAGAGACACTGCTGTCCCTACTAATCTGAACGTGGACCAGTTTCAAGCCATGGTGGGATACCTATCCGTTCCACATTCCCTCACATTCACAGAAGCTGATGATGCCTCCATAAGTCAGCCTCATAATGCACCTTTACACGTTGAAGCCTTCATACATAAACACCGAATAAAGTGAGTCCTGATAGATGGAGGAGTAGGTCTTAACATTTGTACCTTGAGTACCATAAGACAATTGGGATATTCTGACAAAGCTGTGAATTCTACAAACAAAATTACCATCAAGGCATATGATGATGAAGAGCGCTCATCCAAAGGCACAGTCACCTTGCCTCTTAGAGTTGGGCCAATTACAAAGGATGTGGTTTGTCAAGTACTTGATCTGGATCTCACATACAACATATTGCTAGGGCGTCCATGGATTCATGAGATGAGAGCAATACCATCTACATATCATCGATGTATCAAGTTTCCACACAATGGAGTTGAAGTGACCGTCAAAGCGGATCCAAATCCATTCATCTATTGCAACAATCTGCAACCTAGATCAGAAATAACAATCCCAGTCAATCGCGAAGCTATTCCTTCATCGGCATATGCGGATCCTGAATCCTTAAAAGCTTCTACATCAAAACAGGCAGAGCTAAAAGAAGACAAGTTCAAGATTAAAGACATGGGATGTGGTGAATATATCTTCCATGTTGATCAACTCCCACTATCTCCTAAGGTATTCAGTCTACAGGAACAATCTATAAACAATTTGCAAGGAATTGGGTGTGAACCACCTAGTGTTGTGGCTACTAAGTCCGAATGCAAATCACCTCCAGCGGTGCAAGCAGCTCTTGATATCAATAGTCCTAAGAGTGGTTCCAGTGAAGAATCTATTGAGCATATCGCCAACCCTCTTGAGAACTCACATAGCCTTACCATTTCATCCACTCATTCCATTTCCACTTCGCTCCCAAACTTGGATCAACAAGAATTACAAAAGCCCTTACTCATTGGGGATCACAAATCAAGCTTTGAAAAGAAAAATCTAAAATTCAAAAATAAAGAAAAGTCCTTTAGTCCAAATCAAAATCAAAAGCTATTGGACTCTGCAAAAATCAAATTCAAGGATAAAAATCCTATGAAAGAAAAAGAGCAAGAGTTGATATCCCCTAATATCAAAATAACTGGGGGCAAAAGTTCTAAAATTTCAAGTCAAAAAGCATACTTGTTGATCCTAAGTCTCCATCATGCTATCTTACTTTCACTTCTTTTCACAATCATAAGCCTTCATAACTCATCCACTTGTTCCACACATCCTTTTCCTTCTGGTGATACATCATGGACCTTTAATGGAGCTTCCTCAAAGGACTTTGCTATCAGTGATGCCCAAACTTCTTTAGGTGACACGCATATGGGCCTGTGTAGTCCACACACTAGTAATTCTATCTCAGTTCCTTTATCAAGGAAGATAGTCACTCAAGCTACACATAATTCAGTCAAGGAACAATGCAGTTACAATCACAAAGTCAAGCCTCGCACATTTGAGGTAGGTGACTTAGTACTCAGAGAGAACCCCAAGAATCAGCAAGACAGAGATAAGAAGGGCAAGTTCGAACCAAATTGGCTTGGTCCTTACATCATCACAGCAGCATATGGATCTGGGGCATATCAGCTCTCAACTACAGAAGGTGAACCCTTGGAGGATCCTATCAACAACATGCACCTTCACAGGTTCTACACATAAGCTCTTTGGAACATCCTAATTCAAAAAAACAAAAAAATCAAAAATTTTCAAAAATACAAAAAAAAAACTATAAAACAAAAAAATCGTTACTTGGTGAAAACCTGGCAAACAGGCGCCTTGTGACAACAAAAAAATTGAAAAATCGAGAAAAGTAAAGAGAAATAATTTCGTCCAACGGTGAAAACCACTTCGGTGGCGCCCTGGGCAAGTACCATGGTGAAAACTTGGTCACCAGCGCCATGCGTAGAGACATTGCTCCTCTCTCCTTCAGGATTCTCTTTCATCCTTTCACTTTGCACACACTCACAACCTATTCATTCACAATAAACTTACCCATTCCCATCATGGCTTGTTATTAATCTACCTAAGATTGGTTAGCCATCCATAACCCTCCCTTTTTCACTCCCTTTCCATCCATAATAAATCAGATCCTATCTGTGACTAAGGCAATTCCTATGTCTAGTGATGGGTGTGGAACTGAGAACATCACATGTTTCGAGGAGTACAGTTTCTTCCAGCTTCCTTCAAGTCTATCCACGCACAATCCGCAATAAAGCAGCATTTGCATCGCCAGTCCACAATAAAGTTCCGCCTTCTCCGCAATAAAGTATCAGTTTCATGGACTCAGTCAGTTTCAAATGAGACACAGCAGCAACAATGAGCTTCAACAAAATCAAATCTTTCAACAGACTCAGACAACATATGGTTCAGTGCTATCTATCCTTTTTGTGAAAGTGAACATTGTGACCACAATTGAATAAGACTTAAACAAGTGACAAGAGACACTAAACTTGAGGACTACAGTGGATGTTGGTGTCGAGTCTTGGTTTTCTTTTGATTTTATCTTTTTGGTGACATGTCTTTTAGCTTTTCCAGGATGTCTTTGACTAGAGATTCTATCTCCAGGATGTCTTTGACTAGAAAGGCGAGGATGGGGTATTGTCACCTATTTGTATTTACTGTCTGTGGATTGTCTCTTAGTAATGCTATGACTTGTCCAAGGATATGAGGACACTGTGAGTCTAGTATGAACTGGGGCATTCCTTGTTTGTGACTGTCTTATCTCCATGCAAACAGGTACAATGACTTTCTGGGCCGAACAAATGCCTCGATTGTCATAACCTATTTTGTCATAATAAAGCTCAATGATGATAACGCACAAGAAGCTCTTTCACGTTCATATCTTCTGTCTTCCATCCCCCTTTCTTGATTGACTTCCATTGTCCTTCTCGAGTCCGCGTAGCCCGCTATCACATGACTGAGTATAATGACACACCAAAAACATTTGCATTTCATATAGCTACACCTACATCACCACATATAAGTATTTCATACACACATATAGATATCACAATTGCATCACATCCTGCATACAACACATGTTAGCACATCTCACATTTGCATTATCATATTCATTTGCATTACATACATTCACATTTGCATCATGCATCACATATACAACATAAAAGAACAAAAATATATTGCATTGCATCATATAAGCATCCATATCATAAAACATGTATCACATAAGAACATTTCATCACATAAGGTACACATGCATATAGCTGCCACAAAAATGGATCATCTCTCATATATAATCAAAAGTGTCATGATACAATGATGTTAAAAGAATCATATGGCTACAAAATCACCTGCAGGTGTCTACAATACAAAAATGGTACAATACTGATACGTAGGGAGCCCTCTAAGGCTATGATGAACTCCCTTCCTCGGAGCCGCCTGGCCTCGACAGAGTTTGAGCCCTAGAAGGACCCACCCCAAGATCAACTCTCCTAGCCCCTGCGTCCCCTACAGCCACCCCTCATGTCGTCCTATCCAGACAGAGGAACCCACTGATAACTCCTGTCAACACTATTGGTAGTGCTAATCCTGTCCATGTCATGGTATCCCATGCCACATGTCCCACCCTCATCCCTAGTCCTGGATCCTAGAACACTCGTCTCAGTGCATCCCTATCTCCATCTTGATCATAGGGTACTAACTCCCCATCGATCGGTATCCGTAGAATCCTATATACATCCTCCAAGGTGACTGTCATCTCACCCATCGGCAAATGCAAACTACAAGTCTCTGAGTGCCATCTCTCAGCCAGTGCAGTCAGCAATCCCATGTTCACCCGAAACTCAGGCACATACAGAATGTATCTCAATCCCATAACCTCAATCGTAGCTCAGTCCTCGGCTGTCAACTCTGTTCGCAACCTCTGAGTCGATGGGAATCTCTCCCGTGACTCCAACATCGGCAAGTACTCCTGCAGTCAAACCACTCAATCATGTCAGTTATCGTGGCATTCACTGTTTATCACAAAATGCTACTCGCTATCTAAATGCACATAGCTATTTATCCTAGTGACACTCACTGTTCATCACAAAGTGTTGCTATCTATCCTAGTAGTACTCCCTGTTCATCACAAAGTACTACGTGTGTGACACTCACTGTTCATCACAAAGTGTTACTCACATTTGCACTCCCTGTTCATCACAAAGTGCTGCTCATATTTTAGTACTCCCTATTCATCACAAAGTACTCTATCTTGGTACTCACTGTTCATCACAAAGTGCCTTGATCTATCCTAGTCTTCCTAGAGGACCTTCTTGAGTGTATCCTCTCAGCAGCTTATCCAATCGACAGCATATGTTCATCACAGAACTGCCGATTTGACCTGGAAGACACAAATTCGCATTTTTGGACACAAACACATTTTCTTGACATAAATACGCATTTATTACATTACCTAGTATGAATTAATGACAATAATAAATGCATCAAAGTACGAGGAGGTTTTGTGGTACTCACTGGCTCTCCTGCCTCCGTTGGCCTCTAGAATCGGCGAACACGGTCGAAACTATGAACAAAAGCCATCGTTGCTGACTGTTGCTGCTTTATTTTCGCTTTGCACTAAGCTCTTGTGACGGTGTAGATGACAATGAGGATGTATTTTCCCCCGTGGTCTATTCCCGAGTCAGTCTTCCTTATCCCATGACTTTGTCACTTTATCTGATCAGTCCATTCTATCCCGTCTTTCTTATCGAGAGATTGTCTGCAATCTTTTCAGACATTTTCATCCAATCTCTCGAGGGGGCATATAATTCCCATCTTGGGGCAACTCTGTATCAGTTCATCTTATCTTCTTTGAAACAACGCGACAAGCCGCATTGTCTCAAAGAGGGGCAAAATGTAGACACTTAAAATTGTCATGTCTAATTAAATAAATATTTTATTTATTTAATTAATTCATTTATCCTCTTCTAGCCTTATTTCTCATTTAAATAAATACATTTATTTATTTAAATTATCCCTTTCCTAAATTAAATAAATATTTTATTTATTTAATTATCCTACTTCTTCTATTAATTAAATAAATCTTTATTTATTTAATTAATTCATTATCTTTTTCTACACATGACACATGTCATTCATCCCTTAATTCATACACTACCTACCTCTTTCATTATTTTATTATTTCTTTTACCTACCCTCTAATCCTAGCTGACATCTCTTTTTACACCTATCAATCTTAACCCTCCATTTCTTATTGTGTCTTCTATTTAAGGAGATGCTTTCTTCATTGTCAAAGCCTAATGACATATCCTAATCACTAATGACATATCCTAATGGCTAATGACACATGCTAATGACTGATTTTGGAGTACTTGGCTACACTACGATCCTACTTGCCACCACATTCCGTTCTTTGTTGAGCTCTTGTGCATACAAAAATCTGAGAGCAAATATATCAAACAAGATCAATGGAGATAGGAAGAATGGAGATCAAAACCCTATTGGACATGTGATGGTATAATCTTTGTGATTTTGAGTTATTTGCATTGTCTTAGGTAATCTTCATATGTTATGGTGGATCTTTGTTGTTGTTAGGCTAGGGTTTGGTGGTTGAATTCATTTTAGCCTTTCAATATTGTTGTTATTGTTATCCATTTTCACCATACACAACCGCGATAATACTTTTAAGTACACAAAATACCTTATTGGACTTCGTACAGGTTAGGTCAAAACATTAAATGCACTCAATTTACCTTTAACCGATTTACTCTTTTTTTTCATTTTAACCGAGTAACCAAATTTCCTTCATTTACTGACTTGACAGGCTTCCTGTATACACCGACTTGACAGGTTTCCTGTAAAGTAATTTTGATAGAATTTCAAACCTACTAATGCATCTTAACTATGCAGATTTTGGATTTAGTACATAATAGAATAGGAATTGTTATGATTTTAACCTTCAGAGAATGCAGTCCCTTCATACCTTTTGCTGATTAATTTGGAATAGGTGCACCTAACTCGGTAGGTAAGGTGCTTTCTTCATTTGACATGATTTCCTTCTTTTTCTAAATCATCTTAAATTTTTCTTTTATCTCTTTAGTGTCTCCTCTAGGTTGATCTCTGCAATCTCTAGCTAAATGTCCAACTTTGTGACAATGAAAACATGCCATACGAGGATTTCTCCATGATCTTCTGTTGTTCATTCCAAACCATATAAAATAGTTGGCACTTATATGTCTGTATCTTCCACAACATTCGCGCCATATCCTTATGTTGTAATCCCATGGTACTGTTGCATATTGTTGGTAAGGATCTATGTGAGTTTGGTAACCTCTAGTGTTTTCTCGGTGTGTAGACCACATGTGGTTCTTTTTCTTAAGCCAGCACTTCTTGGTACTATGTCCATATCTATTGCAGTTTCTACAAAACCCTTTGAATTTTGCCTTCTAATAATTGTTAACAGACTTTGTCCTACATTGATTAGATGTGTGACCATATTTATTGCAATTGTAATAATAACCATTAGACTTAGTGATATTCGGTTGCTTACCTTTTGTGATTTGGCATATGTTGGTAGTATGACCTTGATTTCCATAGTAGTAGCAAATAGGTTTCTTTCTTTTGATGTTATTCCTGTTTCCAGCCTACTTTGATGATTCTCCTCTCTCGGTAGTATGAATTCCTTTCTCAGTAGATTCTTTTCCTTTGTAACCGAGTCCTGCATCTTTGTTGGGTCTTCTTGTATTTAGTTGCTCATCCAACATCTTTGATGCTTCATAACTTTTCTTCAATGTTTCTTTGGATTTCTTCTCTGTTTCAAGTTCATTGGTCAACCTTGATACTTCATATTTCAATGCTTGATTTTCATCATTCTTTAGAATTGCTTCATGATGTGCATAACCTAGTTGATCTGTCATATTTTGTTGAATCCCAGTCAACCTTATGATTTCATCATTCTTATCAGATACTAAGACTTCAAGTTGTTGTTTCTCTCTCTGTAGATCTCTTGCTTTATCCTCTGCTATCCTTAATGCATCTAGATTTTCAGTCATCTGTGTGCTGAAATGTTCATGTTCTCTTTTCATTGCTTTTAGTTGATCAGCCAATGCTTTGTTCTTTTCTTTCAACACTCCAATCATTTCTTCAGTCTCTTCAGATATACTATTCTCAGATGATGTCTCAATTTGTTCCACTAACTCTTGAGAATCCTGCAAGTCATCAGATAATCTTCTTCTTACTTTCAGAGATTTTTTGCATTTGTCTTTGCATGTCTGCAATCACTTGATTTGCATGATCCAACTCTTCTTGCTGATACACAATCCTCTGAGATTGTTTATAGCCTTCCATTGATAAGATATTTCTCTTTAGGTAGTTAAACCCTTTTCCAAGATTCAAGCTCTGATACCAATTGTTAGGCCCAATATGGAAAGCTAATATACTGAGAGGGGAGGGGTGAATCAGTACGCCAAAACTTTTCTTGAATAATAACTTTACTATTATGCAAAAACATAATAGTGCAGTAACATAAAATAATGTTAAAGCAAATAGATAACAATCATACATGATTCACTCCATAACACATATATTTTGGTTACATAGAAACTCTTGGTTAGAGAGAAAAAATACGGTGGGGATGGCACCCACAACTTCACTACTGCAATAATAAAGAATGCTCGGTTAGAGCTACATTTAGCTATTTCTGATAGCTTACCCTGTTAGGAGTAACAAGATCTATTAGATCTACCCTCCTAAAGGATTTTATAACATTTATTCTGAATGCTGCACCTAGTTAGAGGCTTTACAATTTATAGACTTGGTTAGAGTCTTTTACCCTGTTAAAGGTTTCTCTTTCAATCTTCACAATATTACAATAAAATCATTACAAATATCTGCAACTTTAAATCTAAAATGTTATAGAAAATTCTATGTGCTCAGAATCAGATTACCTTGCTTATAGCATTCCTCGGTATAGTAACTCGGTAAACCCTTTTGTTTACTCTGTTCTTTGACTGTTCTCTGAAAACCTTCTCGGTGACCTCTATGTCTCTGTAACAGTCTTCCTTCATGCATACATGCACTTAACTCATGCTGTATAAATAGATCTCTTAAAACAATGATCTAATTCATTGCTTCGATCTTACAAACAAGATTCCTTGAATGAATAACTAAACAAAATATTTCATTGGTTAGATTGTCCTTGTAATCATACACAATCTTCTAGTGCAATTTCGAATGTAATAACAGTTAGATGTGCCTCGATCTTGTAACACGTTTTCATATGTATGTCCAGGTTCAATGTATCTGGTAACATGTTTCACTCGGTGTATATCAACTCGGTGTGTCATCTTTACTACTCGGTAGTCTCAAAAAGATACTCGATAGACAGCTCGGTGTGTACTGCATTCTGTGACTGCTTTCTACTGTAACCGACTTCTCTATGTGTCCCAACTGCATGATTCAGTAGTGCTACCTGACTAGAATATATAGTATGACTTTGAATACAAAAACTAATGGCAATTTGATAAGTAGTAATAGAGAATATTATATTATGATATAGTTGATAGCGAAGGTTTTGGTAATAGAGTGAGCTTAAACTGATATTCAACCTGGCATAGTTGAAGCTGATTTGAAGCAGTAAATTGTATTGGATTTCATAATCCACTTTTGTAGTCAGTGTGACTCTTATTGAGCAGTGAGCTCTAGGCAGTTGGCCTTCCTGCATGTGCAGGCCCCTCATTGTAAGTAATTTTTATTCATTGGCCAGTGAGTGAATATTGTGGGTCACAAATCCCACCGAGGTTTTTCCCACACCGGGTTTCCTCATTAAATATCTTGTGTTATGGTGTGTTCTCTATGTCGTCTTTGTTATTCTTATTTGCTGCATTAATTCTCATTTATCGGTACACTATTTTGGGATGCAAAATTCTTAATAAGTTTAAATATTCTAATAACTGGTTAGATATTGATTCACCCCCCTCTGAGTATCTTTGGGACTGTCATTAATCCTAGCAATTGGTATCAGAGTTTGGTTCTCTATTTTCAAAATCCTAATAGCTTGAGGAAGATTCTGACACCGGTACAAATGGAGAACTTAAGAAAACAATTGGAAGGATCTCTTGTAGATTATGATGCAAAGAAAGTGAAGAATATCAAACTTGAAGATGATCTAAGGATTGCACAAGAATTCATTCAAAGAATTCAGGAGAATCTTACTATAGCTCGAAATAAAAGAAAAGAACTTCATGAGAAGATGCAGAATGATAATGATGAAAAGGAAACTCTTAATGAACTTGTGAACAAGTTGAGATTAGAGAACTATAACATGAAGAATGAAATACAAGATATGACTATGAGGTTATGTAAAAACATTGAAGATAGAAAGAAGAATGAAGAAGACTTGACTAGGAGACTCAATGATGCTGGAAATGAAAATCTAAGACTTAGTCATGAAAATGATATGTTAAAGATAGATCTAATTCACATGCAACATGATAAAACTGAGCTTATGAGACAAAAGGGAATTCTGGAAAATGAGTTGGCTACTATAAATAAAAATGCAACATGATAAGCCTAGTGGAGATACAAATGGACTTGGATTCGAAGTTGGAGAAAGTTTCAGTATTGCAAACAATCTAGATAAGAACAAACCAGTAAGACAACCTAATGCTTACAAGTTTAATGGAAAATGTTTCAATTGTAACAAGTATGGTCATAGAGAAAATCAGTTTTGATTCAGAAACAATCAGAACATTAATGCACCTACCGGTCAATGTTCCAAATGCAACAAAGTTGGTTATAATTCAGAAAAATGCAGAATTAATGTGAAATGTTATGTTTGTGGAAGATATGAACACTTATCTAATCAATACAAAACACAAACCATCATAGGATATGGAAAAGCTATTCAGAGAAATAATGTGACTTGTTATGCTTGTAACAAAATTGGACATATTGCAAAATTTTGTAGAAGCAAGACTTCACCGACAAACGATAAAGGATCTAGTTTGAAAGGCAAAGAAAAAGTAGATGAGGTGAAGCAAGAATTTTCAGAACAATGGATTAGGAAGAGAGATAAGAATGTTGATGAGAGTATCTCTATACCGGTAGAATAGAGTAACCCTCCACCGACATGAGATTATTCATCCAACTAAGAAGTAACCCTTTGGGGGTATTGCAGCAAATTGAATATCATGCAGATTACCCTCGGTCGATGGTGAGAAGATAGATTTCTTCTTCACCAGCAGATGTGTTAAGTTTTCACTTAACCGGCAAGCATTTAATGCAGTTGGTAAGAGAAAGTCATTATAAATCATCGGATTTCCCTCACTTTTGATTCACTTAGCATTCAACTTAGCAGAGACCATGAAAAAGAGAAAAGGGATTCAAGTCGAAGGTGTGAAGTGATATTTTCAAGCATTCAGAATACTCTAAGGCAGCTAAAGGTATTTTTCAATGGCTTCTTCTTCTACTCCCGAGTTTATTGTGAACCCTACTATTGTGGAAAATGTAAAATGCCCTAGGCCCATATTTAAAATAATTCTCAAAGTAGCTAAGCAAGATGATTCCATAGGAGAATTTTCAAAAATTCCTAAAGGTGTAGCTTATGCTGAAGACCCTAGGATGTATATACATTGAAATATAGAAGAACTAGGTTGTGAAGATTTGATGAAAATGTTTACCAATGTAATTTGTGATGAACATGGCATGGTTAAACCAGAGCACAAGATTATAGAAACTCTAGGTTTTGTGGAAATACTGAACATTCCCCAATTTTTAGAAGAAGTAGTGAGAATTGTCCTAAGTAGAGCACATGGAGAATTTCTATGGCTGGATTCTGTCTGCAAAATAACCCGGCAAGCAATTAGGGTAGTAATTGGTTTACCCTCAACCGGCAACAGACCTGATAAAACAAAGAAGGTTCCTAAAAAAAAAGTAATGACCCTAACTAGAGAAACATCTGACAGTAGATCACTAAGAGTGAATGATATCAAAGACATCAATGTGAGATTTGTAAGTATGATGCTAGGTTACAAGACTACACATGCAAACATGCTTAATTCAGTTTCTAGTCTTTGCATTAATAGTGCTTATGAAATGGTTAACAACAATGCAATGATAGATGTGTGTGAATGGCTGAAAGATGAACTCATAGATAATTTGAAAAAGGTTAAAGGAGATAAGAAATGGACATTTCACTTTGGTAATCTTTTAGTATGCTTAATACTATATCTCACTAAGGGAATCCATGATATAGGACCGAAAGACTTTCGATATGACATGCCAGTAGGAAAACAATTACACGAAGCTTTTACCGACATGGGAACTACAAAGGACAACAACATAACTAAATACTTTAAAGATTTTTAGGCTAAGATGAAAATTAGAGAAAGAATACTGCAGAGTGTAGTGGACAAATATAACAAAGAAATTTGTTTTTTTATCAAGAAGGATGAGACATGGATGGAAGTTGTACTCCCTAGGAGTGTATGGGTAATGAAAATGGGATATGAGGTAGATCTCAACACTATTGAGACTTATGCAAAAGCTTTGTTAGATGCACCAAGAGAACCAATAGAACAAGTTTTGATAGTGCTAAAACTATTGAAAGTGATGTGAAAATATTGAAGAAAAGGAAGAAAAGAGTAAACTATATCAGGGATGCATCAAATAAGGTAAAGTAAATCAAAGAAAGTGTAATGAACTTTACTGGTATATCGGCTAGTGAGCTAGAAGGACTACAACCAGAGGCACACATTTCACTGGTTGGCACATCTTTTGACAGTGATAAAGCAACAGAGTTCAAGAGAGTTGAGAGGAAGAGAAAACCTTCACTGGTACTCTCTCCTTCCCCAAAAGAACAAAGACTTTAAGGAAGAAACAACATGCAGTAAGGGGACCACCAAAGAAATTGACACCAAAGAAGAAACAACAACCTGTTGCCCCTTCTTTAAATGATTTACTAAATGAAATAACAGATGATGGAAATTTGGATAATGTGAGTAAACTGTATAGCACATTCAATGATTTAGACAAGGAAAGCATTGAGAACAACATAATCTTACATCTGGATATATACAAAAAGGTTTTAATTGAAGTAGTGGATGACTTACCCAATCATCTATATAGGAGATTAGAAGCAAAAAGGATTGCAGTGATTGAATTGGATAAGAAACTAAAGGTTGAAAGACTTCTAGTTGTACATTCAGTAAACTCAAAGGAGGAAATTGATGAACTAATCTCAGAGGCTAACCAATCTATTTTTGTCAATGGTCACCGATAAGTAAGTTTAATGGTAGGTAGAGTAAAAGAGATTGTAGATGAAACTGCTGATAACTACGATATATTCTTTGTGGAGAAGGAAAAATGAGAGGAAATGAATCGGCCAAAGAAAACATTCAAAGTTAATTAGAAGGATAACGATAAGGGCAAAGGAAATATTGGTGGAATGCCAAACATCAAGATTACTGACATTTTACCACCACCTTTGGATACTGCACAGGTACATACTAATGATCCATCGGTTATTGACACTGAAGGTGTCACACATGATGATACAAATCCTAAATCTAAAATACTATTCACCATGAATGTGGACACTCAGGAAGTGAATATTGTTGTGGATAAGGACACTGCAGAGGTGAAAGAAGACAATGTTAATTGTGGCAACATGGTTAAGAATCTTGTATAGACAGTTGAGGTTGAGATCCCAATAGAGCAATCATTACAAACAAAGAAATCATTATCAATAGAGCAATGATTAAAAACAGAGAAACCATTGGATACTGGGAAGAATAATTAAGGTATAGACGCTAGTACAAGGCCACCGGAAACAAAGATACCAACAGTTGAGCATACAGAGAAACCTATTGAGGCAGAGGTACATACCATGGCAAAGAAACTAGCAATCACTGTGACATTAAAGCAGATTGAGAAACCCTTGCTAGTTGAGATGCAAACATAGACTGATCCACCGGAGGTAAACACAAGAAAAATGGATACAAATGTTGGAAGCACAGAGGTAATAATGGTAATCGGTCAGACATCTGACACTTCATGAAGTGAATTCAGACCTACTAATGTAATAGAGGTACTCCTAGATTTAATCAAAAAGATAACAGATTGCAATGCTTTTGCCTACAAGGCAATTAATGACACCATACCAATTCTTAAATTGATTGCACCGAAATGTAACATAGATCATGTTAAGGATTCTTTAGGTAAATTGGACACATTGTCCAAATTTATTGCTGACAATGTAATAATGGTTGACAAGTTGAACGAGGACACCTTTCGGGAGAAAGTTGAAAAGGAGAAGGATAAATTCTTTGAAGATACAATAAAGAAGTGCACAGAACACTTGAACACACTAATACCGGCACTGAACTCTACAATTTTGGAATACAAAGAGCTATACAGAGAAACATGCAAACCACATCTTTTGACAAAGGATATAGATAAGGAGATTATAAAAGTACAAAAAGAAATAGATGACATAGCTGATAACATAATTGGTTCATCCGAACCTATATCATTTATTGAATAGGAAATAGCAAGTTTTGAGGAGAATTGGAGAAACTTGAGAAAGAGAAGGGAAGGATTAAGTCTAATGCCCGTGAACTTAAATACAAACTTGGTCTAAGTTGGACAATCTTATCTCTCTGAAGAAATGAAATATCCAAGGCATTACTTCAAGGAGAGTGATCACCGGAAGAGCACATGAATCATCTCACTGACACGATCCAATAGATTGAGGCAACCTTAAATGATAACAACAGGTTTATGCAGAGTCTAAATCTAGTTTTGGCAGACATCTTTCAGATTTTAACCAACCGGTTTCAAACTTTGAGGTGAAATTTTTGCACTCATTTGACTATTTTTGACAACCTTTGTCATTGATGTCAAAGGGGGATTAGTGGAGAGAAAAATACTTCTTTAGAGGAGATCATTTTCTCAGGGGGAGCACATCTTTTTTGAAACTTTTTGGACTTCAGTTTTTAGAACAGTTTTTTAATTTTTCTCATGAGTGTTGCCATCAATGCCAAAGGGGGAGATTATTGGCATTCTACACTCTTATGAGAATATTCGATGTTGTCATTGATGAAAACCATCTGGCAACCAACTGGCATTCATCTGGTAAGCCACTGATAGTTACCAACACCAACAATAGACTTGTACATACACTGACAGACACTTCACCGGTAGTGGCAACAATGCATATCGGCACTCCAGCCGACAGGGAATAAACTTTTATTTATTATATTTTAATGTAATTATCTTTTTTAAAGTCGACATGGCATAATTGTAAAAGAATCATATATATGTATGAGATCTTATAAGTCATTTTGAGTATGGTATGATATTTTTTAAGGAAGAGAAGATGATATTATGATATAGTGGATAGTGAAGGTTTTGGTAATAGATTGAGCTTAAACTAGTACTTAACCTAGCATAGTTGATGTTGATTTGAAGCAATACATTATATTGGATTTCATAATCCACTTTTGTAGTCAGTGTGAATCTTATTAAGCAGTGAGCTCTAGGCAGTTGGCCTTCTTGCATGTGCATGCCCCTCATTGTAAGTAATATTCATTCATTGGCCAATGAGTGAATATTGTGGGTCACAAATCCCATCGAGGTTTTTCCCACATCATTTTTCCTTGTTAAATATCTTGTGTTATGGTGTGTTCTCTATGCTGTCTTTGTTATTCTTATTTGCTGCATTAATTCTCATTTACCGGTACACTGTTTTGGGATGCAAAATTCTTAATAAGTTTAAATATTCTACTAACCGGTTAGATACCAATTCAGCCCCCCTCTCACTATCTTTGGGACTGTCATTAATCCTAACAGTTATTGAGTTAACTCATGTAAATTCATGTGCCACTTGCATCTTTGAATGTCAGACGTTTTAACTTTATTTTCTATCTGATTGTTGTTCAAGTAGTGTCATTGGGGGCACTCTTGTAGATTCTTGAGCTTGATCATCATCTTGTCTTTTGAGGAGGTTCTTCATTCAACACTGTGTAAGTTATCATTTAATAGTTGTCCATACTTTTCTTGTATCTCAAAGGATGTTCTTTTGCATTTCATATAGTTGCATCTCTTGTAATTTTGAGGAAGGTTTTTGTTCCCATTGGGTTTTACCTCTTTCCACTTTCTTTTCTTTACCTTTTCTCCCTAGTTGGAATATAGGGGGGGGGGGGTTAGAGTAATGTTAACTCTAACTAAGCTCTCAACATTTTTTCTATCACAATCTTCTCTATTAATTTAAAAAAACTATTGATTGCATGCTTCATGTTCAGTCTTCTCACTAACTTGTGAAGTTCTTGATTGCATGTTGATTTAATGTAGAAACTAAGTAAACTGTGATTTTAACTCACTCTGCCTTTTCCATCCATTCCAACAATTTTTGCAAGATCTATGTTCATGAATTGGTTTATTATTTGTATAAAATCATGCTTTGGCATAATGTAATTTATATAATAAATTAATAGAATTTCATTTTCTTAGAAGTTCTGTTTTTTCTTCTATGTGTTTTCAATCTGCAAGTTTTGTTTATATTCTTCTAGATAGCTTTATCATGTGTTGTGCAGCTACAGCTACAAAATTTAACAAGTAAAACCAACACCCAATGTGTGAGAATAGGAGACAATGAAGATGTAACAACTAGCTAAAACTTCATAGTGGTTCTATTCCAAAACTCTATAATGTCATCTTTTTCTAACACTTCCTATACAAATAGTTTTAAAGATCATGAATTCCTTTTGTTTGATCATTATTAAACACTCTGAAGTGAATTACATTTAGATATTCAGTTATAAAAATGATATCAAAGTCATATTAGTAAAAATGTAATGATAGGAATATTTGATAGGACCAAGTCATGTTTTTCAATTTGTGTCCTTATTCTATTGATTCTCAAGTGCAGTCTGTTCCATTGATAATTTTATATCATCAAACTTGCATGTTGTTTTCTTAAAGTAGGCTTTGAATTAATTTCAAGCTCAATTTTTTCTAGAAGAATATAGGGAAGGAAAAATGCTCATTTTGCAGCAAAAGGACAAAAAGTGTTTGAAACATGATATCTTTGACACGTGACATAAATTTTCCTAGGCAAAGTAATTACTATTCTACATATTGTTAAAAAATCTAGTAGCCTATTTTTTGTTCATGTCTCCTTTTATCATCTTCTCTTAGGGGTGCATCATCGATTGAATTTTTTATCATCTCATAGTGGATTTGTGATGCACGGACTTATGATGATCATAACTTTTGACTCAGTTGTCCATTTGGGATGAAATTTGATGTGAAGGTATGTTGTGATGAATTTTTAAGATTGACTAATGAACCTAGTTTAGTTAGACCTCAGACCGATACATTTTTCAGGGCCTAGTTCCTTCATTTAAGGCCTCAAAACTAGATTTTAGAGTTTATTTTAGGTAGTTAACAAGTAGTGTCACTTAATTTTTGAACTCTAAATAATTTGAAATTTTTGTAGTCATTTGGATAGATATAGAAATTACCAAAAAAACACAAAAAAACTGATTTCGTGAAAATCTACCAAAAAAGGTAATTTTTGGACTGTGGCTAAATTATTATTTTCTTTTTTTCATTGTAGTAGCATAGTGGTTGGTGAATATTGAAGAACAATTAATCCATTCTCTAACTTTTTTTATGGTCTCTTTCCTTATGATTATGTTAATGGTGAATGTATGGTTATAATCTGGTTACATCAATTTTGATGTCTTCTTAATATAATAGTGTTCTCATACACAAATTTATTCCTAACAAGAATCATTTATGAGCTTCTAATACATTTGAATACTTTGCAATGAATTATTTTGAAAGTTACTTTATGTAGTTCAATAGTAAACATGCTAAATAACTCATTTGCGTTCCTCAAAGTTTCAAAAGCTCACAATGAAAGTATGAGGTTGACTGTTAATTTTTTCATTTGAGATTAGGCAAAAATTGTGATGGAATTCCTCTAATAGGGAGTAATTTTTGAATTATCTTTTTTTCTTGTAAATCTTACAGTTTTTTTACTTCATTATTGCAGAAGTTTGAAGTTTTTTTAAATTGGTCTTATTATAGTAGTTATATTTTCAACACTTTTGTGTTGATATATTTTATATTTTATTATAAAATAATGTATTAAATATTTAGAATTATATTCTAATGTGATCTATTTTATATGTGAAGTGATAATATAATGGTCAATTTATATTTGTTTTCCTTAAATGTCTATTATATTTTTAATATTAATTTAAAAGATAGTGTGGATTTGAAGGACACATAAAATAAATTATGCAAAGAGATTAGATAAGAAAGGTTATCATGCTGATCTAGATTTTTCTATGTGGATTATAAAATCGGACAAAAAGAATATGATTGTGAAAGTGTTACTTCGGGAACATTTCTCTAATACCAATTGTTGAATATAGGATGTTGAGAGGGGCAATGAATTTGCATAAATGAACATGGTTAGATTTAACCTTTTACATTAAATTTATTCAATCTACCACATAAATGAAGGTAAATAGTTGAAAGCAGTTTATTTTTACGTGTAAAACCCAAACTAGGGAAAATCACAGTGAGAACTATCTCACTATATAATAACCAAGTTACCATGTTTAGGCCCGAGGCCAATGAGATCACTACCCTTGAGGTGACTTGCAAGACTAAGGTGCACAAACTTAGCAGAAGATACAACAAACACTTACAAACATTGAATATCAATTCTTCAGGGTGAGATACAAAACTTCTAATAGAGTAACATTAATACGATTGAACTTTAAATAACCATATCTACTAAATTTTTGATCATAGAACATTTTTTAAAACACATTAGAAACTATCTTTTTCTTTATTATACTTCCAAACATCTTCTCTATTCTGCTTCACATTTTATTCTCACAAAACATACAACTTAAATCTTCTTTTGCCCATAGATTCCATCCTTTATATACCATCTGAAACCTCAAATACTTTAACTAGGCTATCCTGATTGGATGTAATCGGCAAATAAAAAATAGTATGTCCAAAAAACCACTCCAATGCAATGTGGTGCAGGAGCACCTACTTGAGTAAAAACTCTCCTTTTTTAGTATTTCATGCTTTCATGTTTGTAATGTCTTGTGTTAGGTTTATGATGTTGTTTTAGGTTTTTGTGTGTCTTTTCAAGTGGTTTTGATTTCATTTTGTGCTCAAGAGGTCAAGTTTTGCCTTTCAAGATGTGAGTTGACAATTTTGGGTTTTTAGCCCAGAAAGGGCAAAAATGTGTAAAATTGCCTAAAAGGTCTAGAAATGCTTTCCAAAGAATTGAAACATGTTTGATAAGTGTTTTTAAGCATGTATTAGGTGTTTAGATAGGTTTTTGAGGCTAGGTTTTCAAAAATGCCTCTTGGAGCAACAAATGTTGTCATTTGGGCTTGAAAAAGTTCTCATTTTTGGTCATTTCTAGTTATTGAAGTTGTGGAGGCCTCATGTTTGTACTGGGATTTATAACTGAATTGAAAGAATATAAAAAGGCCTCCCTTCTCATTTAAAAATTTTGGTGATTGTATTGACTAAGTTTTCCTAGTATGAAAAAGATGAAATTCTGGCTTTTAATGTGTTTTTCTCTCTTTCAGAGTAGCAGTCCGTACTATAGCATATCTGGTCCATACTATACCTTTTGGGAAGTGTACATATTGGTTTCCCAATTCTACTCAAGTTATCATTGTATTGGTTTTCCTTTTGCAAGTTGATTAAATAAAATTTCTTCCATTTTGTGTGCTCACTGCCCTGCCAAAGGTTTGGGGTTTCAAAATGCAGCAACTTGACTAATCCAGGTTTGGGCCCCCACCAAATGGATTTTGTCAAGTTGGCGTGCATGTACATAGTCTATATATTTTTATTTTATTCCAAATTTATGCTTGGAAAGGTGAATTTAAGCACTTATTAGGCAAGTTGTCTAACTTGGCTAATGTTCTTCATTAATGCTCAAAATTTGGATCTAAAGCACCAAGTGTTGAAACAAACATGCACAGGGGTTTGCACCTATCCTAGAATAATTTTGATGAGATTGGAGAACCAAAATTTGTCCATTTTGCATTATAAAGTGTCACTGTTTGTGAAGGGTAGCGAAATCCCTTTTTGGGAAATATAATGGTTTTTGGCATCCAGTTTGTTTTTGAGACCTTCCATACATGAAGACTTTACCATAATTGTTCAATGTAGAGTTAAATTATTGTTAAAAGGTTTATTTATGCTATGGTGCAGGCATTTTGGAAGTCCTAACCCTCTATTGTGCAGAAAAGACAATGAAAGATAGTGAAAATAGTGAAAATGACTGTTTTTGTCATCTTCTACAGCTAGTATGATAAGTGTTTGTCAAAATGACAAGTGGTAACTATTGGATAGTGTTCTCCAAGATGTGGTAGGGCTCAAAAATCAGTCTATGGCCTTGGTTTGAGAAGGATTTGTGAAATCAAACATTGCAAGTTCAAAACCCTCACTAAACCCTACATTTATGCCCAAAATTTAGGACAGTCACTAAACTCTCTTCATGGAACCTAAGACCTAAAAAATCTTTGAGCTTAGACTTCCTAAACATAATTAAAGACAAGTTTGTTGGATTAATTTCCCATTGTTGGGCTAGGTGAGCAAAAAAGTGACAATTAGCCCTCCACGGGCTACAAGCATTTTTAACTGCAAAAATACACTTTTCAAGAACTCGATTTGTTTGGGTTTGGTAGAACTTGAAGTACCATTGGATAAATATATTAGGACATTTAAGGACACCCTTCCACCTTCTTGATAGTATGATAGAGACATTTTGGGGTTGAGTAAGGAGACCAAACAAATGCTTAAGTGGCTACAAAATTGTATATGATCAAAGGCAAAAAAAATTCCTAACCTCTTGGAACCTTTGGGAGGAGTTTGCCTTGACTTAGAGCAGCAGATCTGAATGCCTAGAGAGCCAGGTATTGATTTGGAGCATATTCAAACAAGGAGGAGTGAAGTGAGTAAGTGTATGAGCCTACACAAAGGGTGAATGTTGGAGAAGTAATGCATGAAATGCTTAGAATTATAACCTTAAATTGATTTGCAAACATATATAATAGTCACAAACAAGTTTCTTGGAAACCTATTGAATCATGAGACCCAATTAACCTTGTTGAGCACTTTTCTATCAACCTCCCTATCACAATGCTAAATGAAAAATGAGATGTGTGAGGAATTACACCATGTTCACATACCTTCATGTCCATCCTAAATCATCACCTATATATCTACACAAAATTGCATGAACCAAAACATTATGCATCCACCTTAAGAGATAACACTATTAATGCACACTCATACAACTTGCTCAAACTAAAATAGAATCCATCAGGAGTACTTGTGGATGCCCAAGATAGCATCAAAAAATATCCACAATACTAAATCAGAAAGCTATGACATCAAGTACTAGCAAGCATAGGAATGCAATATATTCTTATGCATTGACACCAAAGCAACCACACTTGACCTAATACCAACTATGGATCCTAGAAATCAGCACCAACATCTAAAACAATCATGATACATATTTATAAGCCTTACAAAGCATTCAAAAATAGTCTTCACACATCTACATGATCACATAACCAACCCATCATTATTGAATTATACAAGACCACATTTGGACCAAAGAATGTTGAATCAACAAGATCGACATCAATGACATCAAGAAATGATATTAGGAAAACTCTCCCCCTTTGTCATTGATGGAAATACTTGTACTAACTCCAAAATCAAAGACAAAGGGTGTCTTCTTACAAAAATATTCAGCAAACTATATACAACTCAGGCCTATCTACAATACTTCTTCAAAAATTGAAGACCAAAATTGTGACACTAACTCATCCACATATGTATATAACCAAAATTAGGTAAGTACCTTTCTAGGTAAGGGTATGATACTCTTATCAATGAACTCTAGCTGAGCCTAGGTCGCATTCCAATCAAATCCTATAGGGACCAAAAAGTTATGTTGATACCCTATCTTCAAAAAAAGATTCTCTCCATCTTCAAAAAAAGTTCTCTACCTCTTTAGAACTTTTTGGAACCTTTATTATGTTGTTTAGGTCTTAAGAATCTTTAAAAATGTTCACCATACTCGTGAGGTGCATATCTACAACATCTATCAACTGATAAAATACATTATGATTTGCTCTTCCTGATTGATCAATAGATTAAGCTTTAAGTACAAGTTCTCTAGTTGAACTATTCCTTTACCGTCTCCATATTCATTAAAATCTAGTCACTTGGAGAACTATAAAATCCGAGTTACAAACTTTTAATGTGACTTTGAATCCCTTGGATTGACTTAGGCTACTCGTGACAAAATTTATATACCTCTATAACACTATCTAAATTATTTTAAAGGTAGTTCTACTTTCTTACAACCAAGTGTGCGCCTCTACACACTAGTTCACCAGCTTACCAAGTCTCTTCTCTACAATACTATTTATTTTATTTTCAATAGAAATTATACTTTCCTGTAGCTGAGTATGTGCCTTTACACACTTGTTCACCAACTCACTGAGTCTCTTCTCTCTTATTTTTTTCTATGTATCTATCAAGATTGTTGCTTCCATGTTAGAAGCATAATCCTTTAACCCATTTAGTAGTGCTTTAAAGTACTCTATATGATTAGGAGTCTCATGAATCTTTACCTCCAAATGTTTGTCATAGAGAAAATTCATTGTTTGATCGATCAACTCACTATATTACACCTTACACACAATATATATATTTTTTCCTCTCCATGTGGTGGAGAACATCAACTATATGGAAGATATGAGGGGGTGACAACATATTCAAATCTAACTTCCCATGTGTCATAGGCACTAGCAAAATCTATGATGTAATGACACGTTAAAACTTCATCTACAACTACAATAATTTTGTTCCAAAATCTTTAGACAGTCTGAATGATCCTCACATTGACATTCTTCTTACTTCCACTTTCTTTTCACTCTCTTTTTACTTCTCTAGGTTCTCTTTATTTTCCTTCTCCAATGAATCATTGAGAATCTCCATTGCCACATTCTCTACATTCTACTTCCACTTGAAAACCCAAATTAGTATCGAAATCAACAATTCAATCTTTTGCCTCACTATCTTCTTCATCAGATCTATCATGCTACTAATTATCTCTCTTGGACTAGATCTTATGGTTTTCTTCTTTGAATGAGAAAACAAAGTAAACTCTATTTTTCCTATTGCTTCCATAGCTTCATCTTCTATATTTTTAGTCATTATTTTTGTGTCTTCTAGATCTCCTCCCATGATCAAATTCACTCTTTCTTTTGTCCAAAATAATTTTCTTACATGATCCTTTAATCATTGAACCCAACCACCAAAACCACTAAAGACAAAGGAATGCAACATTCATTCAAACTAGTATTTTGTATTCGAACAACCTGATACTCAAACCAACACAACATCAACTATAGTTTGATGAAGAACATAAAAAAATAGATATATCATACACTTGAATCTACCAACATCATCCTACAATTGTAAGAATTGATGAATCGATGTGCCGTAGTATTGACTAAAATTTATAACATAAAATGACATAATGTTCATTTAAATAGTCACATTTAGCCTTGTCACAAATAGTGAACCACTAAAAACATTTGTGAAGCTCCAAAAAACTACTTGACAACTAGATAAATCATTTTCATCAACTACCATCCATCTATATACATCTACATGAACATAGAACTAATCTTATAATACTTGTACTGCTCCAAATGAGTGATAAAAACTACTTCACATACACTAGGACCAAACATATCAACAAGTTTGACATGAATGACAACATAAAATCATATTTGTAACACCCACATCAAAGATTTAGAAAATAATAATAGAACCTTTGTCTCTCAAAAAAAATATTTAAATTTCAACTTGGGCTTTTGAAAATTTAGTAGACATGAATGATTCTTTTTTCATAGACAAACATATGTATTTTTTGTTGTGATTTTCAAAACACAACTACCTAGTGATTTAACCTTTAGATATAGGGCCTAGTTTACTCATGGATCATGCTTGTATTTACAACCTTGGGAGACCAACTTTAACGCATTAAATCAATGTATTAGGTTTATCCCCTTTTACATCCAAATGAATTCTCTTCCTTTTGAATACATGGATCTTCAAATTATAAAAAAATCTGGGAAACTATTTGGGTAATTTTTCGATTCATGATATTTCCTCTTTCAATAATCAAGAGGACTTTGTATTCTCTCCATAAATAGCTACTATGGTTAATTTCCAATTGATATGTCAACATAGTAACTCTTAGCACTAGTCTATAAAGAAATCTCAAAAGTTTGATACTGTACTCCACTATAAGAAAAGGAGTGTTTTAATCTTGTCTTTTAGTTAATACACCTATTATTTTCCCCATGCAATAATTTTTTTCTTAATTTAACTTCTTTTCCCTTTCATTATTCTTTACTACAATAATCATGGGTAATTTTATTTTAAAAATTGATTCTTCATGAACGTATAAACATTCAAAGATTCTATAATAGTTTGATATGAAAGTTAATTAATGTAATTCAATCATAAATAGGTCAAAGAATTTCCATTCCCCAGACTCTATGAAGCTTATATCTAATGAATTACAAAGTTGACCATTAATGGGTTCATTTTGGACTAGTCAAACTTGTGATGGAATTCATCTTATCCAAGTAATTTTTTAAATGTATTTATTATCTCTCATCTTAATCCTTTGTTTCATTAAGTTGATTTTAGTCACTCTTATAAAAAATATATTTTAGATTCTGGTATACTTAAAAAAATTAGGTTTATTAAGTATTTAGTGTTGCATTTTAATATGTTGATTGTTTATGATGGCAATTTTATTAATGTAAGGTGCCAACTATTCTTGTGAATTTTATAAATATTTCTTGTCATCAATTTATGAAATATAGTTTTAACTTAAAAGATGATATACAAAAGATGGATTATACAATAAGATTAGAAAAAAAAGGTTATTACATTGAGCTAGATTATGTCACATAGAATGAAAAATCATACAATTTTTTTTATGTTATAATATGACTATGACATATAAGAATATAGCTAGTATTACAACCTATAAGAAAATGACATGTCTTTAATTAATAAGTGTCGTGTGTGTGAAGTAGGGTACCCGCAGCTGCAACACAAACACTCAATAGATCATTACAAGCTTGGTTAGCAAATTGAAATCAAACAAAAGATAAACCATGACAAAGTACATATCACCTCCTAAGAGATGGGAGTGTGGATTTTATCTCAAATCTGGATAAGCAATCCTAGTGACTTGACTACACCTAGACAGAGGATTTAGATGGATATGATATGCAAGCTATATGAGTCTATGATTACGCTAGATTGATACAAGAAGCTAATTAAGCTAATGATATGAATGATTAAACTATATGAGAGATGCAATTAATCTAAGATACGATCTAATTAAGCTAGATCTAAGATCCAATTGCCCATAATAACTTGATGCTAAACTAGAATGCTAGAAATAACATGCCTATAATAAGAATGCTCTAAAATGACATGAGATGAGATATTTCTATAATAACAATGCTTAATTGATATGCAAGATGGGATCTACCTATAATAACAATGCATGAGATCAAAATGAGATGGGATCCTTTGATCTCCAAAATGGGGGATATTGATAGGATTTCCAATACCAGGGGTGAGGTGGCAAGAATCAATGATCAAGATTGAGTCTGGTGATATCAAGAGCCAAATTTGAGGAGGTTTTAGAAGAGGTGGGAGGGAGGGAATAATCTTACTTATAAGAGGGCAAGTGTCAAAGGGAGGAGACATGTGTCATAAGTGCCATGTGTCTCAAGAGGAGAATATCTGTCCCATAAGAGGTTCAGATACAATTAGCAAAACCCAGGATTAGATGGAATGGGTTACGTTAGGGTATGGTTAGGTTAGGTGGTTAGAAGTTAGGAAGCATGCGAGTAATTTGAATTTAAAAATTCAAATAATAGGAAAAGGATAATTAACTTTCAACAACTCATAAATTGTTTTTTTTAAAATTATTTAGGAGATTAGAAAAAATGAATTAAATGGTGGAGGATTAATTAATCAAAGGGGACCATTCAAATGAACTTATTATATAAATAATTAGATTTATTAATAAGCGAATGAATGGGGAAAATTCAATCAAATTGCTAGTGAATTTAATTAAATTGGAAAGGGGGATTAATCAAATAATTTCTTATTTAATTAATTATCTTCAAACCATTTTTAGGTGTATACAATAGGACCTATTTATATCTTTAGAGTTGACATGTATAAGAGATACGATCAAAATTGCACTAGCACATCAATTAACACCGACATAAAGATTGCATGTAATGCGTATTATAGAAAATCTCAAATACTATAAGTTTAAGATGTAATGTTTGTCATACTTCATATGTAGATGAGGAATTTGGTCTCTTTTTATATAAAGTGTTTCTTTTCTTTCTTAAAAACACATGCTTTAATTTTTAATGTATTTTATTTGTTTTCTTTAGGATTTAACAGGATAAATGTATTGTCTTTTTTGTTTCTAGATTCGATTGTGTGTCACTTTTTTAAATCATCATTGATATATCTTTCCTAATTGTAATTTTTTGTAATCATGATAATTGATATATCTCTCCTAGTTGTAAATATGATAGATCTAGATATCCATAATTTTTAATTGTATGTTAGACATATGTATGTATGTATGTATGTATGTATGTATGTATGTATGTATGTATGTATGTATGTATGTATGTATGTATGTATGTATGTATATATGTATGTATGTGTGTATGTATGTATGTATGTATGTATGTATGTATGTATGTATGTATGTATGTATGTATTTATGTATGTATGTATGTATGTATGTATGCATACATCATACATAGAGATATAAATACATATATACATGTACATATACATACATATGCATACATATATATAAAGAGGGTGTTTTATTACTATTCTCATTCAATATTTATCTATTAATATTACTTTTAAGTATAATTTATTAACATTTATATAGGTATCAACAAACTATTGCCACTTACAATAATGTAAGTAATAATTATAATTTTGTTGAAAAATAGACCAGATATATTATAAATCATCATTTTTAAATTATCTAACTACTCATTAATAATTTAATCACTACCCAACTCTCGCTTCTCACTTTGAAAGAAAATTTCTATGATTAAAAAAAAATATTAATATAATAATTTATTATAATGAACAACATAATAGAGTCTAAACCAAGGTCAAAAAAATGTAATGCACTTCTCGAATATCAGAATAATTTTATTCCAAAACACTTCAATGCCATCTTTTCCTAACACTTCCTATACCGATAGCTTTAAGAATCATAAATTCCTTATGGTTTGTCAATTGCTAAATACACTAAAAAAATTATTTATGGATGTCCAATTATATACTTGACGACGAAATCATATCAATGCAAATGTAATGATAGGAATATTTTGATAGGAGCCCAGTCACGATTTTCACATCGCGTCCTTATTCCAGAGATTCCCAAGTACAATATGTTCATTAATAATTTACTAGTGCTTGAACCTAGGTGAGATGCAATGGATAATGCCAGTAGCAATTTATATGATTATAAATGTAAAATACAATTATAAAAATTCAAACCATGACAACATTTTTTGTGTAAGATGTAATAAATTGGTTCAGGGTGTCTTTGTGTTTTCTCCAGTCCCTTGAAAATAATTTGGGGAGATAATCTTGATGAGCCTTGCCTACAAAACAAAAATGCATTCAAAGTTAAGACTAAGAGAATTTATGTGTCGTTATAAGTGATTAGAGTTGAAGATATGTACCTTTTTTAAATAAAGAGTGATATTGATGTACATAGTTAGAAATACTTGAACAACCAAAAGATGAGAGTTCTAAATATTAGTAGTACTAATTCTTAGTGGAAAAAGCAATTGTTGGAATTTTCTACAAATTATGAAGGCTATTTTACCTTGTCTCATATGTACTTATGATCTTCTTTGTGTTAATTTAAAAGTAGAAAATCTACCCTAGAAAGTGAGAAGAAGAAACTAAATAACAGTTCTGAATATTATTAGTACTAAATCTAAGTGGAAAAAACAATTGTTGGAATTTTGTACAAATTATGAAGACTATTTTGCCTTGCCTCATATGGACTTATGATCTTCTTTGTGTTAATTTAAAAGTAGAAAATTTACCCTAGAAAGTTAGAAGAAGAAACTAAATAATCAAATATTCTTCACGATTTATATGAACCATTATAATCCCCATACCTTATTTAACCAATGGTGAGGAAAAAGGAAGAAAATATTTCTAATGTAGCAGATAAAAATGTGGAACTAACGATTCTTTGTGAGGAGCTATACTAATACACTGGATGAAGTTAATTTTACCTCTGGTATTCTATTGCTTGTGAGGAGGTATTCAAATCTGTTGGATGAAATTATTTTTCCCTTTGGTATTCCGTTACTATGGAGAAAATAAAAATGTTGTATAATATTCCTTGACAATGGCATGCGAATTCACTTCCATATTCTCTTGTCACCAATATTTTTTATTTCCCTATTATATGTTTATTTACTAAGGAAATAGAAGCTAAGTTTGTTATTAAGGTTTTAAAGATTGTTTAGCATATTCATTCTTTTCTTTATATTTTATAGTAAAGATTTTCTTTTGCAATGACCAAAAAGGAGAAACAAAAAGCAACAAATCTTTCATATCTGTTCTTTTTATCTTTTATATATTTTAGGTTTACTATTAATACACAAGTCATCTTAAGTTTTGGGATATATAAATTTCCAATGATAATGTTTCTTCGAATCATATTCCTTCCATGTAGAAAAAATTGATAAAGTGTTTATACTTTGAATGTCAAGTATAATCTAATTATGATAAATATTTATAAATTCAATTATAAACATTCTAACATATTTATAATTATAAACTTACTAATTTATTTGGCATTAGCTTTCCATATAGCTATCTTCATTCTTTCTTGTCTATGTACTATTATTTTTCAATTCACATCTTATGAAATTTCATTCATTTCATTAGGGTTCTTTTTCTTGTTGTTCATCCATAGCCACCATACTCCTTATATTATAATCAATCTTTTATTTTTAATCTTATTGCATAATGAATATATTTTTAATTTTTATTTATTTTTTATCTTTTAGATGTTTAAATTTATTGTCATTATAATTATTATATTTTTTTTATTATTATAATTTATTAGAACTCTATATTTTTAATATTTTTATTACACATTGTTAATATTTATTTATATATTTCCTCGCCATTGGTTAAATAAGGTATGGGGATTTTAATGGTTCATATAGATCATGAAGAATATTTGATTATTTAGTTTCTTCTTCTAACCTTCTAAGGTAGATTTTCTACTTTTAAATTAACACAGAAAAGATCATACATTCATACGAGGTAGGGCAAAATAGCCTTCATAATTTGCAAAAACTTCCAACAATTGCTTTTTCCTTTATGACTTGGTACTACTAATATTTATAAAATCAGAAAAATAACAAACATTTTAAATATATTATTATTAGAAATAGTATATTAAGGTACGCGACTTTTAATGGTTCATATAGATTGTGAAGAATATTTGATCATTTAGTTTCTTCTTCTAAACTTCTAGGCTAGATTTTCTACTTTTAAATTAACATAGAGAAGATCATAATTTCATATGAGGTAGGGCAAAATAGCCTTCATAATTTGTAGAAACTTCCAACAATTGCTTTTTCCTTTCCAACTGAGTACTACCAATATTTTAAAAATGAGAAAAAATACAAACATTTTAAATATATTATTAAGAATATTATATTATTATAAATAGTATATTTATAGCAATATAAAACAAATTTAATATATATAGAAATATGCGAAACAAAAAATTACCTTCACAAATATTGCTATAGTATATATCCATATTAAAAAAAAATTGTCATCAGGAACAATTTACGTATTTCATAAAGAATTAAACCAGTTTCCATAAGAATGTTGTGATATTTTGACAATCAATTTAATAAGATGTATAGTTAATTAGACCACAATTTTTTTAAGTGCAAACATATAACATCATTTTATGATCATGTACAATGATACTAAAATACAACTAAGACATATTATAAAAAAATAAAAAAAAAAAAAAATTCTACAATGATAGCAAGAAGTGTCATTTTATCATTATGTTAAAAAACTCATTAACCTAAATTTGATAGTAATGTACATGTTAAATAAGTAAAATTTAATAAAGAACATAATAAATTATAATGTAATTTCATTGATGATGTAATTTAACAATACATATAATATTAGTAATGTCTTACTAAATAAGAAATAAATTAATTAATTAAAAAGAAGTAAATATTAATAATAATTTATAAATAAAAGAAATGGTAAGTGCATAAAATTAGTATGAGGATTGGGCAAGTATTTGAATTGTAGTCTATTATACATTATTAAACAGTCTCATGTCCGCATCAATAAACAGTGAGATTTGGGGTAATGGTGTTGTAAATACTATCGTCGTCATTTCGGCCACATCTCACGTCAGGGGATGGATCTAGTGCCAGTGCGCAACAACGTAAAATTGGACCCATAGGCTCAAGATATTCGTCCATGGATTCAGCCCATAAGAAGCCCGAATTTCCAAATACTTGTCCTCGATTTTCATTTTAAGGATTTCTGAGCTAATGTCTTGATCTTGGTTCCTTGCAAAATATCTCTAGCACATCAAGGACCAATTCTGGGATATTTTATTGCTTAGGTGTGTAATGGTTCTTGAATATGAAATCTTAGAGTTATAGAGCCGTGGAAACGAGGACTTGAAGTGTGAGAGAAAGCATAAAGAGTGATAGGCATGCTTGGGAAGAAGCCTCGTGGTCTATAGAGAAGCACAAGCACTTCTTAGGTGATTGAAATGGTTGCTTCAAAAGGCAGGTCAATATCCTCTGCAGTCAAAGTTCCTCCTCCTCATTATCATGGAGTCCCCAAAGAGATTTTGAATGCCAATGGAAGCTCCGATGTTCAGTCTAAGAGTCCAGATAAATTGGTGTCTCCTCATTCTCCCCTCTCGGTTCTCCAGTGTTTGCTAATGAAGTACTTTATTCAAAGGCAGAGACTAGAGATCCCAAGACTAGTGTTGGCTTGAGCATTGTTATAGATAATTTGAATAATGCTGATAACAACATTGTATCTCCTTGTGTACACATTCTCTAAAACCCTAATGTAAATATGCTGCGGTCTTATATCTGACTAAAGCCCTATGAGGTGTTCTCGAACATTCAAAGTGGTTCTCAACAACGCAAAGGTGCTTTGAGGAGATGACTGTGGCTATTCTGGTTTAAAAATGGATCTTTCATACAGTGTGATAGTGATATGTTAGTTAATTGCAGTCGTTTATTGCAAAATTGACAGTGTAAAATGCATCACTAATACATATGTTAGTCAATCCATACTACCGTTTTGAAACAAGAATAAACACGTCTCCTCACATGATGTTTTAGTGAAGTAGGATTTCAATTAATTTTAAGCTCAAATGTAAATAAAAGTATAGATTTGAAAATTTGGAATAGCACTAAGTCAACCTTATTTTGCAGCCAAAAGGTTACTATATTGACTTAGATTATGTTATGTGCATTGGAAATTCATGCAAAAAGAATATGATTACGATACGTAAGAACATATAAGTAGATGGTGTCTATTTCATTATAAAGATACAATGTTAAGAAATATATATGTCATAGCTTTAAAGATTCATTAAAGTAGTAATTGGATGGAGAAATTCTTGAAGAAAATTTCACAAATTATATGTTTGAATAATATTGTGTGTTCTCATTTATATGTAGATAATGTACTTCACTTCTTTATACACAGTGTTTCTTTTTTTTTTATTAATAATTATAGTTTTAGGTTTTTACGTTTCTTTTTTTTTCCATTATTAAGCACGACAGGTTGAATATTACTGTTCATGATAATTCATAAATCTCTCTACACTAACTGGGATAGAGTCACATCTAGATGAATAGCACCATCACTATAACGTATGAAACTCACCACTAACAAACTTTATGATAAAAATGATTGTTCTAATAATTATTTTTTATTGATAATATAATACATTTTTCAAAATACAATATCCTATATAATCTATACCAACTACATTGTTGAAAAGTCAACATATATGCATATGAGAAAAGAAGCTTCTTAGTTTAGAAATAATCACTGTTTTCATTAATTTTTGTATTAACATTATTTTTTCTCATATACATATATGTTGAGATGGCAATATCATTGATTGTCCTATAACTAGTCTCATTGTAAATTCTAATTTTTGTAGTTAGAATTTACAATGAGACATAAGGGCATCTAAGATTACTTTTAAGAACTCAAAAGAAATTATTATTTTTTTCTATTAACTTCTATCCATTTTAATGATGTGCAAGAAAAAATATTTAAAATAATAGAATATATTGATTAAAAAAAATGAGACTTAAATCTTGATAATTATATTATTCAGTTCTTAGCTCTTTACTCCTAGTTACTGAAATAAATAAAATATTACTTTCCACAACCAAATTATGAATCCATAAAACTAGCTTTAACAAAATATATTAATAGAGGTTCACATTTCTGTCTTCTCATTTAATATATGTCTAAAGTAACAATAGATGAATATTATTGTCTACTACAATTTTTGAACATTTATATTTCTATTGACAAACTATTACATCTAACAATGATCCAATTAATAATTATAAACAAATTGTTAATAATAGAAAATCATAGATGATACAATTTATTAATTTTCATAGTATTTAATTGCACATCAATAGTACCAATGGAGCTCACCACTTATAAGCATTCCAAACTTTATAGTAAAAATGATCTTTATAATAATTAGTTTTTTTTTATAATATGGTACATTTTAAAATACAATATCTTATATAATATATACCAACTCATTGATAAAAAAATCAAGACAGACATGTAACTATATGAAAAATGAAAATCTTCTCAATTTTAGAAGTTACATAAACTGAAAAATAATAATACAAAGACAAAAAATTAATGCAAATAATAATCTAGTCATAGATTGAATTCTCATTATGTTCAATTATATAGTGGATGTTGAAATATTATCTAAATAAAAGAAATGATAAGAATACTTATACGATAAAATGTGTTGTCTAATGGTTGGATAGACAATACAAAAATATTTGATCTGAGCAAAATCACATCTCTCACTTGCGTCCTTCTTTAATCCATATAAAATTGCATCCATTAATTAATTAATAATGAAATCAACAAACTTATGTGATTCTTTAAGAAAGTAAGTGAAGTTTAATTGAAGGATAAAGGTAAAAAGTGAGCAAGCATGAACTTAACTTCATTGTGTATTCAAGTTAAAAATAGTTTGCAACATGATCAACTTTTTGGAGACCTAACATAAATTTTAAGATAAAATGGATAGTATTCTACCTCTTCTTGAAATAAAGATTGTTTGTAATACCCTATTTTCATTCCATGTTTGTTGGATTCACTTTAATATCATGGTGGATGTATAATAGTTTTAACTAATCTCTTATACTCTTTTAGGTGTTAAAAAAAGTTACATTTAAAAAAATACATTTATATTTTTTAAATTTTTAAATTTTCATTGTTTTGAAGGTATTGAATTTTCAGATATTTATACTAGTATAGATCATATTCGAGGCAATAAAATATATCAAATATGTGAATCATGGATCAAGACATCATAACTGTAACTACAAGTAGAATTAGTCGATCAAATGTATCTTCAGTCATCAGAATTTAACTAGCAAAAGTTCTTGTTGGAACCACTATTTGTAGCTTAATATTATCCACATCATTCTAAGCTCATAAATAGGTCCTTTATAAAAATTCATCAAGATTGAAAACACCCAATTGAAGATGTATTGACATAATGATTGAACTTATTTTGAAGGTTGGCTAAAGAATAAAAAAAAAAAACTTTAAAATCAATGATCTTTGAAACCTGAAAGGATGAAAATTGTTTGAAATATGATATGAATATTTTTAAAAAATAACTGACAGACAATTTTAAGCTATCGATAAAAAAAGATTAAACAAATATTTTCCTTTAAAAGAAGCCTATTTTACATGTACTAAAGGATTAGAAATAACACCAAAAGAAATGTTGTTGATGTTGAATTCCGCGCAGACAAGGATGCTACATGTGGGACGAATTAGCTAGAGGATTTTTTTTTCAAACACTATTTTCTTAGCCAACGTTTTGGGGTCTCTGAGCAGGTCAAGGAAACTAAGTCAAAAAATAATGATTTAACCAAAATAAGAGGTCAAAATTGCATATACTTCCTCAAATAGTTGTTGCAGTATCTTAATTACAATAGGATATGCCTCTTTACATGTAGCAGCAAACAAAAATGGATGGGGAAGCGGATACAATTTTCCAAGAGAAATGGAGGATGAGAGAAATATTTATAAGTCGTGCTCAAATTCTGATTAGAGACTTCCCTTGACTGGACATTCCCATGCACTCTTTCTTCATAGCCATTTGTATTCCCTCCTACCAGCAGCTAGCGGCTTTGTTCGGCCACTCAAAAGTGTCAATATCACATGCAGATGTCCAATAGCATCAGATAGGAAGGAGTGTGGCTTTAGTAAAACCTCCACGAAATGTGTGAGAACAGGAGATAATTTAAAGATACCAGGCGACTGAACTCTAATAGTTGTTCCATTCCGAAACACTACCATGCCATCTTTTTCCAACACTTCCTATACCGATAGTTTTAAACATCATTATTTCCTTATGTTTGATCATTATTAAACACCCTAAGAGAATTGTTTTTGGATGTTCAGTTATATAAACGATATCGAATTCATATCAGTAAAAAAGTAATGGTAGGAATATTTGGTAGGACAAATCACGTTTTTCAATTTGTGTTCTTATTCAAGAGATTCCCAAGTACAGTCTGTTTCATTAAAATTTAATATCATCAAACTTGTATGATGCTTTTGGAAAGTGGTCGTTCCATTAATTTTAAGCTCGAAGTTTATTAGAAGGATAGATGTTAAAAACTGAGGAAGCTCGAAATCAACCTTATTTTGTAGCCCAAGGATGGAAAGTGTTTGAAGCATGATAACTATTTTGAGACCTGGGATACATATCCCATGTAAAATTATTACTATTCTACTTGTTCTTCAAATAAGGAATACGTTCACAACACCTGATACCCTATTTTATTGTCATGTTTTCTTATGTTCCGTCTTGTTGTAGGAGTGTATCACGCATTGAATTTTCTTTCATCTAACGGTTAATTTGGAAGTCTTCTGAGATCTGATATACAATTTTTCTCTTAATAACAACTGTTTACAAGTCAAACTAATGTAGTTTCACAACACCATCACTACAACACCATCACTAGTGACTGATGAGAGGTCATTGAATGTCCTCCAGCTTCTTATGCTTTCGTCTTTTAAGAATCATTTCATCAATTATGAAGAAAGAATATATCCTCCTCCCTTGATGTGAACTTCATACAAGAAATGTCCCATAACCATCAATCATACACTCCTTTACAATTTTATATAGACAAATTTCATTCTAAAAAAAATAATACTATACAAAATAACTAACTCAAAATACTAACCTCCCAAAATAATAAAATATAACACGATGATAACATTTCATAAGACGAACCCTATACAACTTGACTTTGACAATATACCATATTTTTAAAAGACTTTTAGACTATCATATAAACTAAATAAATAAATAAATATCTCGTATGGTACTAGAAAACTAAACTTCCCAAAAACATTATAACATTTAATATTACACACAAAGATCAGTCATAACATTATAGCATTTCATGTAACAAGCGAGTACAACTCCTTGGCATCCTACGCTGTCATACACCATGTCTCTCAGCCGAGCGTCCCCTTCCTGCTATTGTGACACTAAATCATTAGAAGCTTGGCCGATGGGCTACTAAGTGACAGATCCACTAATCAGAAAGGTGATGCGAACCACGACTAATAAGCTTAAAAATGTACCGAATCAATGAGAAATATATGCAAGCAACAAAAGGTCCAATCCAACAATTTGCCTACGTATCATTCAACATGAGCCAAGCAACCACTGTCGGACACAAAATCGGACACAAAATTAAACATCAGACCCCTCATAGCAACAACACATTTAAGAGCCAAAGCCAATATTTTAAGCGACTTAACAAAAATATAACTAGCATTTACGCACCTACAAATCTCCTCATATGTATGATAGACAAGCTCTCCCCTTGCATGACTTTGTCACCATTTACACAAAGCTAAGAAGATAGCTTAACTTTTTCATTGTTTTCTTCAAATTTATGAACCTATCGGAATCTTCAGCACTTAGCAATTATGATGATAAATAATCGAATTGCCACCTTTATTCAATCAAAGCAATTATGATGATAAATAATAGAATTGCCACCTTTATTCAATCAATCAATGATCAGGCATATCTTAGATGAAATGTGTTTTGCTTATGAACTGCATAAGGTTACTGCATAGCTTGACCTCGACATCGAGAGAAATTTGTACTAAAATCCAAACTGTGCAGCGTTGGTGAGAACAGAGACAAAATGAAACTATGATCTCATGGAGACGAATGTCATAGACCACAACAATATCTTTGACGCCTAATTCGTCAACATGCTATCCGCTTGTTCATGGGATCAAGCAGCTCTCACACCATATTCGATTTTCAAGGGTTATTCTTATTCAAGTATCTCACATTTCATTCATGATGCATGAGCATCTTTGGTTTTTGGCAATTTTGCATCAATCAAAAATTATTTTTTTTCAATTTGTTCTTGTTTTGTAGTTTTACTATTTATTTCTGCGTTTCTTGGCATTTGCTTACTAGATCTTGTGGAGCTAGATTTTGTTTGTAGACATGTGCATCTACCTTACTCTAAGTCCATGAGATGTTTGGATTCTTTTTCGACAAGTTATCACTTCTGAAATCTGAGACAATTTTCTTGCTTAGAACACTGGAACCGCTTGGACCTATTTTTCTATTGGTGAATCTTGCAGATCATGTATGTAGCTTGTGGGTCTTTAGTTTGTTATTTCCAACATTCCTTTGCATGTGGCCAACCTTCCCTTAGGTCCGCACTTCGTCCTATGGATTTTCTGGAAGGATCTCTTTGGTAGAAGACGATCTAGTTATTTTACACGTTTCATCTTATTCATTGGCTATTATTTCATGTTGGACCAGGACAGATCATTCTCGAGCATATAAATCAATGTACTTGAGAATTAAAAATCAATTAATGAGAACATAGAAGATAAATCTTAAGGATATGAGGTGTGGAGTTGGCTTGCATTCTTGTTTGAGCTTGGATATTGTATTTGAGCATGTATATAATTAGACTTGTGTGTTGAATCTTATAAGCCCGCATGTTGTCGGCAGATTGTAATTGATTTTCATGATATAATTTAGTCTATTTTGCATTGCGTCCATCACATTGTCTTATTTCCATTGTGTTAAATCTTGTTGCATGGTCTGAATTGTTCTCCTTGAGGACCTTCCTATTGTGACTGCACTAAGTGGTATTAGAGCGAGTTTGTGTTATCCTGACAGATTATGTTGTAAGGTGGTGGATTACAGATCTAGCTTGCGACTGCAGAGGAGTGGCATAAAGATGGCTCGAAGAGGAAATGCTAGAGGTGTTGGACTGCATAGAAATGTAGACCCTGTTGTGATGGAAATGCTGAGAGTAGTTGCAACTCGATTGGAAGCTGTGGAAAGAACCTAGAGTAGAGGTTGACATGTTGAAGATGTGAGTGATGATGAAGAAGAAGAGGTTCCTGGAGATCAAGAAGTAAATCCACTGGTGAATGGGCCAGATGAAGAAAGGTTTATTAGAGCATTGTCAAGAGAAAAAACCAGATCACATTTTACCCCACCAAATTATAACGACAAGTTGGATTTGGATGAATTATTGGATTGGATCACAAAGATGGAAAAGTATATTGATTTTGAAGGCACTGCAGAAGATAGGAAGGTAAGATGTGCTTGCACTAAGTTGAAAGGTCATGCATCTCTTCGATGGGAACATTTGCAAGTAGAAAGACAAAGAAGAGGCAAAGAGAAGATTCAATCCTGGGAGCAAACGGTCAATGGGTTGAAATCAAAGTTTATGCCTGTTGATTATCAAGTCAATCTATTCCTGAAGTTGCAGAACCTAAAGAAGAAGGAATCTAGTGTGAAGGACTATACTAAAGCATTCTACAAGTTGAATATTAGATCCAGACATACTAATGATGAGATTGAAAGAGTTGCTAGGTATTTGAATGGGTTGTAGATGTCTATCCAAGATGAACTCAGTTTAGTCAAGTTGCAGAGTGTTGAGGATGCCTTAAAAGCAGAACAAAAGCTAAATAAAAGACATGAGCAGAAGCAAAGAGGTAGACGTGGAAGGTGTTCAAGATGAAGATTTCAAGGAGGAAGGAGTTATTCTAGGGGAAGATGACCCTATGCAGATCTGCACAAAGACAAGGAAGCTAGAAAATATGGTAGTTCATACTAGAAGGATGAAAGAAATTTCTACTAGAGGAGAGAGCCTGATGGTTACCAGAATGAGGGTTATGGAAATGAAGATAGAAGACAAGATAAGAGAGTGTTTAGAGGAAGCTACTTTAAATGTGGAGGAGAAGGACATTGTGCTTTTGAATTTAGGAAGGTAGAGAATATTGGGAGAGTGACATTAGTAGAAGAAGACCCTATCAAATTAGCTAATAAACCGTAATATGGATAACTATTGGTAATGAGGAGAGCTTTGTGTCATACCAGAGATGATGAGGAGGCCTTACAAAGGAGGAATTTGTTCAAGACTAGATGCACGTATCCAATAAGTGTTGTAAGGTCATTATTGATAGTGGTAGTTAGAATAATCTTGTTTCGAAGGAGATGATGAATAATATGAATTTAGAGGGATTGAAGCACCATAAGCCTTATTAAATAGCATGGATTCAAGATGACCATAAGATACTAGTAAGTGAGAAATGTTTTGTAAAATTGAAGACTGAAAATTATCATGATGAAGCTTGGTGCCTATGGATATTTGTCATATCTTGTGGGGTAGACCTTGGAAATTTGATAGAAATGCAATACATAATGGGAGTAACAAAATATACACTATTATTACAAATGGGATGAAGCAGACCTTGTTACCCTTGGAGGAGCCACTAAAGAGTGAAGTTCGTACAAGTGCCAGAATTTGTTTGGGGGATGGAAGCAAATTCCTAGATGGGATGAGAATGCATGTTTTCCTTTAGTTCCTAAGAAGACTAACAATCTAGAGCATGAAGGAGAGAAGCCAGAAGAAATAAAGGAGTTGTTGATAGAGTATGAAGACATCATTGAACAAATAATGTACCTGATGGATTACCCCCCTGTGAGAAGTATCAGTCATTGCATGGACTAGGTTCCTAGAGCTAGTCTGCTTAATAAAGCAGCACACCAGATTACACCATCAGAGAATGAGGAGTTGATTAGAAAAGTGCAGGAATTGTTGATGAAAGGTTTGATTAGAGGAAGTTTCAGTCCTTGTGCACTACGAGCAGTGTTAGCACCTAAGAAGAATGGAGAATGGAAGATGTGTACTAATTTCATAGCAATTTATAAGATCACAGTGAAGTACAAATTTTGTTTTCCTAGGATGTATGACATAATGGATTATTTGAGTGTAGCCAAATACTATACAATGATTGAGTTGAAGAGTTGATACCATTAGATCAAAATCAGAGGAGATGAGTGGAAGAGAACATTCACAGTAAGTACTCTCATGAGATTGATGAATGGGGTATTAAAGAAATTATTGTGTACTTAAATGAAATTTTGATATTCATTAAGACCAAGGAAGAGCATATTTTGCATCTGAGACAAGTTTTGTAGAGGTTGATAGAATAAAAAATATTCATAAACATTAAGAAGTGATTTTCATGAGGGAAGAATTACACTATTTGGGACTTGTGATATTTGTGGATGGATTGAAGATGTATCCTAAGAAGGTAAGAGAAATTGTTGAGTGGCCTACACTGAAAAGAATTAGAGAGGAAATACCATTTCATGGATTGGCTAGTTTCTACTTGAAGATGATCAGAAATTTCGAATCAGTTTGTAGCCATATGACAGAAGCAATAAGAGGAGACATGAACGATTTCAAGTGGACCACTGGAGAAAATAGGAGTTTTGAATTATTGAAGCAGAAAGTGACAAAGCAGCATGTGTTGGCTTTACCAGATTTTAACAAAGTATTTCAAGTTGTCTGTGATGCAAGTGAAAATGCAATTAGAGAAGTGTTAGGCTTAGAGTGAAGACCAATAACTTATTTCAGTGAGAATTTGAATGATGCAAGGAGGAGATATTTAGTGTATGATGAATAATTTTATACCATAATTCAAGTATTTAAGAAGTGGAAACATTATTTGTTTCCTAAGGAATTTGTGTTGTATACCAATCATCAAGCTTTGCACTATTTAAATAGTCAGAGTGAGCTGAATTAGAGACATATCAGATGGGTTGAGTTCTTGTAGATTTATACCTTTGTGTTCAAGCATAGAAGTGGAAATTCAAATAAATTTGTTGGTGAATTGAGTAGAAGGAAAAATCTACTAACAAAGATGAGTCACAGTATTAGGATTTGAGGAATTGAAGAACTTGTATGAGGATTGGTGCAGGAGCAACCCTTCAAGTTGATCAATTAGGCTCAGAGGAGGAAGGATAAGGCATCAAACATGTCTTAGGATGTTTTACATGTGTTTCAATCATGCATTGTGTGTTTGTAATAGAAGACCCCATCTTGTGAGCCAAACTCCTATTTTGGAATCTTGATAAGCCAATTAGGACTTTTGGACAAAAGGGGATCAAGTGTGTGTAGGACATATTTATCCTAGTGGTTTTAGTTCTTCTAGGGTGTTTTAGGAGGGGTTATTCTTAACCCAAAGCATTAGGAGGCGAAGAATGACATTTTGACAACTTTGTCAAAAGTTGTCATAAGCAACTTTAATGCAATTTTTGAATTTTTGTTTGTTTGAACTCGACCAATGGCTATAACCTCTTGTTTTCAGTTGAGAGTAGTTGTGGAGAGGTATATACACATTGAGGATCCAATTCCCAAGGTTAGATTGTACGGAGCAAAGTTTTGATGACTGCAAACTAATGAAATTATGAGTTTTTCCTGCAATTCTAGATTTTTCACACCAGGTACGACATTGTACGGATTGGGATCAATCCCCAATGATGTGATTTTGTCAAAGTAGTGAATAAAATGTTATTTGGATTTCGTTTGAGGTTCAAACTATGTGTTTTTCTCGTGTTATTCCAATTTTGTTGTAGGTACCCGGAAAACCAAGGTTTACCTAGGGTTTTGCTTCTCCATGGCCATAACTTGCAATTTATCTATTTGAAACTCATGGGATTGGGTAAAATACAATTTTGGCCTATCTATTATAAGATTCCAAAAGAATTTTGCAGGAGGGGCAAGCGAGGTGTGTGTTTGATCGGACCCTAGGTAGACATCTCTATGTGGCTACCTAGTCTTTAAACAACAAAGCTACCCTAGAAGGAAAATGGCGATGATTCCAAGTGTGTAACCCTAGAATCCATGAGGGTTTATGGTTCCCCATATTCTCATGGGTTTTTTATTGTATGGTTTGTTCATTTGGATATAGTTGCTTCACAAATGGAGGCCTAATTAGCCCTTTAGGATAGTTAATCTTCACGAGGTTCAACCCTATCTTTGTCAAGCCTTGACCTTTTCTTTTGGGGAATTGTGTAATACCTAAAAGGGTATTTGAATCCGTGATTTTCTTGCCAAGGTGTTTGGGAAAGTTTAGACTTAAGGTCCCTTTACCTATTTCAAAGGGCTACTAGCAAATAGGCTTAATTGTGAAGGTGTTATAGGATATGGTGTTGAATCCTTAAAGCCAATGTTTGATCTGGTCCATGTGAGTCATGTTTGACCCAAAACAAGTGTGGTAATGGTCAGGAACCCTTGCAGGCTTCATGGTACATGATGGAGCAAATTACCCAATTTGAGTAAGTATGAGTCTTGGAGATTGTGAGATGTTGAACTAATGTTGTAGCGCCTTGCCTTGATAGGATCCTATTGAAGTCTTGAGGGGCTAGTGTCATACATCTTAGGGTGTTTGGCAGGATACAAGGAAGGCTCTACATCAAGGATGGCCTAGATTTCGCTGAACTTTGGAAATCTTGTAAAGAACTGGTTATGGTGGATAGAAGAAAGTGGTTAGATTATTTCATTCATGATGAAATTATATTCAACAAAACTCAGCTACGTATAGCCCAGATCTCTATGAGCAATAATATGATAAAAGAGAAGCATAGCAGAGGATTAGTCGAACACTTTGGTGTTGACAGGACATTGGAATTGATTATTGAGAGTTAATTTTGGCCTCATATTCATAAGGATATCAGGAAATTTTTTCAGAGCTATAGAGTATGCCAAATTGTAAAAGGTAGTAGTGAGAATGTTGAATTTGATAAGTTTTTGACAGTTTTAGAGAGACCTTGGGATGACATAATTGTGGATTTTATACTTGGATTGTCTAGGACAGAGAGGAAATGATTCTATATTTGTAATAGTGGATAAATTCTCAAAGATGACACATTTCATACCCTATAAAAAGACATCAGACGCAGTGCATATAGATGACCTATTTTTTAAGGAGGTGGTGAGACTACATGGATTACCTAGGAGCATCATTTCTGATAGAGGCACTAAGTTTGTTGGATATATTTTTTATGACAATTTGGAAGAAGATGAAGATAGATTTGAAGTTCAATTATACTTTTCACCCATAGACTAATGTATAGACTGAAGTAGAAAATAGGAGTTTGGGAAATTTGTTGAGATGCCTAGTTGGAGAGAAAATTGGAAGCTGGGACTTGATTCTTGCACAAGTAGAGTTTGCCTACAAAATTTATATGAACATGAGTACCAGAAGAACACATTTTGAGATTGTTATTGGAATAGACCCTAGAGGGATATAAGAGAAGAGGTATCAACAACGAAGATAAAAGAAGTGTAGAAGAAAAAGAATTTGCAAACCATATGAAGATATTACATACTCGGGTTAAACAACATTTGGAAGACATGAACACTAAGTATAAGGAGAAAGAAGATGTGAAGAGGAGACATAAGGAATTTGAAGTTAGCGATGAAGTGATCATTTATCTAAGAAAATAAATATTTTTAGTTGGAACCTACAATAAGTTGTAGATGAGAAAGTTCGGACCCTATAAGATATTGAAGAAATTTAGTACCGAAAAATGCATATGAAGTGGAGTTACGAGATAGTTTGGGTATTTTACCTATATTCAACATTGCAGATATACATTAGTACCATGAGACAAAATTAAGTAAGAAAAGTATTGAAGACTTGGAGAAACAAATACCCCAGAGAGAACCGGACTAGATTAAAGACTTTTTGGACAATAGGACTGGGCGTAGCACCTAGAGCAGCCAATACAAAGATTATCTTGTCAAGTGGAAGGACATACCTATTGAAGATTCATCTTGGATTTCCTCGATAGAGGAAGACCATCTTAGTTCTCCTCTGACCCTAGCAAAGTGAGGGACTCCCTTTATTCAACAACCCCAAATATCTTATGTAGGTGCATCCATGGTTCTTGGCCATCTTGCATCAACCAAAAATAATTTTCTTTCAGTTTCTTCCCATTTCATACTTTCAACATTTCTTTCCATGTTTCTTGGCATTTACTCATTGGATCTCACATAACTAGGTTTTCTTCGTAGACATGTTCATCTATGCTATCCTAAGTCTGCGAGATGTTTGGATTCTTTTTCCACAAGTTATCATTTCTAGAATGAAAGACAGTTTTGAGACTTAGAACACCATAACTGCCTAGACTTATTTTACTATTGGCAAATTGTGTGGATCATTTCCATAGCTTGTGGATCTTTAGTTTTCTATTTCCATCATTGTTTGGTGTGTGGCTAACCTTCCCTTAGATCAACACCATCCTATAGATTTTTTGGAACGATCTCTTTGGTGGACATTGACCTGGTTGTTTTACATGTTTCATCTTCTTCATCGGCTATTGTTTCACCTTGGACCTATTGGCATTTTGATGACATTTAGTTGTGATTGTCATTGATGGACACACACTTATTTGTTGTATGAGTTATTCTCAACCGGTATTGTATGTCAATGTATGCATAGTTTTTGTTTGTAGAAGACTAGCGGTCTTTGCAAAAGGCGCTTACCGGTCAAAGCATGATCGAAGACCTCGAGCAGTACAAGGAATTCAAGTGGTACGAGGACCCCAAGAAGTAGCTAATATTTTTAAGATTGGAACACTATGTTCCAGTTTACTAGTCTTTGTTTGTAAACTGGTAATCGGTATACTATATTTTTATTAATTGACAAACTTGTAAAGTGTGATGAGTTATCATCCACTGGCACCAAGGTGGTGATTTTGTGTCATGTTATAAATTATATCTAGATGCACTGTACCCAGGAAATTGTAGTCTAATCTTATTGGACCAACATGAAATAAGATTCCTATATGAGGACATCATGTCTAGGGTTTTTGATGCATGTGTGTGAAGAGTTGTAGTGAAGACTAGGTCTTTGTGGAAAAGATATCTTGCGACAGTGATTGAACAAAAGATTGAATTAATGCTACAATGCATAAATAGCGAGCATTCAAGGATCTAACTAAGCATTTTGTGCTACTTTATAGATCACTTACTTCTTGATTACTAATCTCTTTGACAAGCCAAAAACCCTTAATCGAGTAGGCTTAGTTAATCTTGTTCTAAATCCTCTAACAAGGCGTTTCACAGTTGTGGATCTGAAAACCTTTAATAGGGTAATATTTAATAAGACTTATCTCCTAACATAGATCTAGATTCCTAACAGTATCTATTCTAGTGAAGAACATTGTAAGGCTTTAATCGGTCTAACCTTAACCGGTCTGGTTGCTATTCTGCAGATAGTAGACTTGTGAATTTTACACACCGTGGTTTCTTCCATTTGGGTTTCCACGTCAAAATATCATGTGTTATGGTGATTGTGTTATTGTGGGTGAATGCTTTATTTTCTATTTGGCTTGTTTTTGTTTTAATCGGTTTACTATTTAAAGGGCTAAGCGATCTGCAGTAAAATTCCTTAAGTGTTTGGTAAGGTTTTTGGGTATACTAATTCACCCCCTCTCTTAGTATTCATCAATTGGTATCAGAGCCAACCTTTCTCTAAGTCTAACCACTTGAAAGGAGATATGGGGGAATATGGCATGAGGGAACTCACTCACCGACTGACTGAATCTGAGAGAGCCTATGATGAACTTAAGGTCAAGTATAAAGCCTCTTTAGCCAAACTAAGAGAACTTGTTGAGCAAATGCTGGAAATCACTGAAAACAACTCTTCTGATGAAGCAGACATGCATGCCCTAGTAGAAGAAGTGGAGAATTTGAATGAATCCAAAACTAACTTAAGGAGGGAGCTAGAAGGACTAACCATTAGGATGATCAGGAAATAGAAAACCAAAGAAAAGTTGAGGATCTAATGAAGGACAAGGATCACGAGATATTTAAGTTGAAACAAGAAATTGGTACCATTACCACTTATCTACAAGACGGTAAGGAAGAGAAAGAAGAAATGCAAGCTGAACTGAATGCAACCATTTGTCAGAATGAAATCCAAATGAAGACCAATGAAGCTCTTTCCAAAGAACTTACTGAGATGAAGGAGATACTTGCAAAGTTCAACCTGAGCTCTACAAAATTGGACCAGCAGCTGGAATCAATGAAGCCATCAAAGGATACCATTGGACTTGTTTTCTCTGCACATGAGGAAGGTGAATCCTCTGGAATGAAGACTGATGCACTAAAAGAGCAACCAATACCTAAGAACAATAGTAAAAGAAAAGGTAAGACAAAGTTCAAACCTATATGCTTTAACTGTCATAAGGAAGAACATACTGCCAATGTATGTAGGAGCAAGGCTTATAATAATTTCCCCTACATGCAAAACAAAATGTATGAACACAAGGCTAGAACTGGTAGATTTAATGGTCATTGTTATGCATGCAACAAGTTTGGACATAGATCTTTTGATTCTAGGTCGGTTATGAACAACTCTGGAGGTTATGCATCGAGATCAAAAGGAGTTGTCCAAGAACCTCATATGAATCAGAACCCAAATTGGTATAGAACCTATGACCACTAGTCAATTGTTCATGGAGTGACAAACGGTTGGAGAGCAACCTATGTGATCTATCATGGTAGCAATCACATTGTTGCAACATGTAGGAGAAAGAATGGAAATGTGAACATAGGACCATGGAGAGCACCTGGTATGGTATGCTATCATTGTAACAAACCAAGACATATTGCTAGAGCATGCAGACTGAGAAAGAATCCATCGAGAGACAAACTGGTTGACCCAGAAGGAAAGGTTGATGTTGAAACTGTTTAGCGTGATATGGATAAAATTTGGAAAAAGAAATTTGAAGAGAAACCACAAGATATACTAGTTTCCGCACCCAATGTAGAGATCCCTGAATCGGTAAATTGATCTTCAAAAAAGCTTAAGGGGGAACATATCGGTAACAATGTTCTGGACCCCCAAAGTATATCGGTAAAGTGCCTTTATCGATATTGGTTACCTATCGACCAACAGAAGAAATGAAGTTGTAAAAGGTAAAATTAGGGTTTGTACCCTAACGGTTATGCATTTATTATGGCAGGTAGGAGCATGTATAAAGGTGATTCTTGTAGTCATTTTTACTTACCGATTTTTCAAGAAGCATTTGTCTAACCTAAGTAGTGCACCAAAAGTGATCATCTTGCATTCGAAGAAATCCAGAAAGAAATCTTGTGCAAGACCTATTAGTTATTTCCAGTTATCTAGAGTGGAGGTCAGAGGGGTAAAGAAAGATTTTGGAGAAGTGTGTTGTGCTTGACATTGCCGAGCCCTAGTTCGGATTCGACAATGGCAAACCCTAGTTCAGAGTGAAAAGGTATTTTTTATCGAATCACTCTAATTATTCAAAATTATTTAGACATGGCTACTACATCCATAGTCTCTACTAGTTCTTCCGCACCTGAGGAGTCATCCGAATTTCTTAGGAAGAAGTTTAAATGCAATGCCCTATCTCAAATTCCCATTAGAGTCATTGTCGAAGGGGATGTTTCTAGTTACATTGATTGTAGACTGGAAGACCTAGGATCTCTAGTGATTCATTCCCAATTGAGATTGTTCTGTGGAGAAGATAAGAAGATTAAACCAAAGTACAATGTGATCGAGAAGAACAAATTTCACAATGCAGTATATTTTATTGAGGAATTCACACAAGATCATATAAGAATTATTCTTAGTAGGGTTCATGGTGACAAGATGTATCTTGAGAGAACCCATGATATCACACTGGAGGCAATCCATGCCGTGACCAATTTTTGCAATATTGGAGAAGTCCCTGTTCTTTGCAAGGTCACAAAAGCCAAAATGATAGAGCTCACCAGTTCTATGAGCGACTAGCGGACAATGACTATAAATACCATAAGAGATGACTTGGTGAAGTATGTGTGCATGGTGATCGAGTTTGAGTATTCTATGCTAGCGGGATGAATTATATTCCTACAGCTATGGTGAATGCCACTTATTGAATGATCAAGGAAGATGCGGAATACGACTTGTGTACCTACATGCAAAAACAACTCATGGAGAATTTGAAATCCATCAAAGAGGACAAGACACTAAGGTTCAAGTTCGGTCAACTACTTGTCGGCTTGTTTTTCTACTTTCAAGGGTATTTTCTAGGACTTGGTGATGTTCAATGGTCAAGTGACCTATAGATTATGAGACAAATAAAGGATAATCTGCAAGTAGTGGGATCTACTTATCCGGAGACTCTGAACAAGTATTTTGATGAGTTCAGATTGAAGATGAACTAGAGAATAAGGATATCAGGTGACCTGGTTAAGAAATATGAATATGATATTTTTTTCATGATCAAAGTGGATCATTGCATAATGGAAGCGGTTGAGCCTAGAAAAGAGGAAGTTGAGCCTATGTGCTATGAAGTGGTGAACAAAATACTCACTGGGTATGCCTCTACACTACTTGCTTCACCACTTGATCCAAAGAAGAAGATGACTGGTACCTACTTTGAAAGAGTTAATCCTACTAAAGTACTGAAGCAGAAGAAGAGGAAAGTTATGCCATCGGCATTGGTACTGGTTACATCTATTGCTAGTCCCAAAGTGACCAAGAGGTCACCAGCCACGAAGAAACCGAAGGCTATTCTAGCAAAGATATTTGAGAGGAGGAAGAGAACCAAGAATGAAGCACAAGATTCAGTAGACACTTAATCAGAAGATGAAATAAAGAAGGTGAGGCAGTCAAGTAAGAAGACCAAGCTAACTGGTAATGTACCTACAACCTCTGTACTGGTAAATATACACATCGCCTCTTACATGTCTATGACACATTATCAAAGGATAATAAAGAACATTAGAAGGAAAATTCTTGATGATCTAAAAGATTATTTTGTTGATCTTAGCGATATTGAAAAGCGGGAGGTAGAGAAAGAACTTATTAAGTATCTATGTGATAATCATAGGTCTCTGATTGATATTAAACCTATTATTTTCTAATTCTTTGTATAATTCTTTGGATAATAAATGGTGCATTGTCATTGAAAAGGAGCCAGAAATTGGGGAATAAATTTTTGCTCGATATTTTCCTATTGCCTCTAATTCTGTATCATTTGAGCTTCTTAATCGATACAAAGGCATCTTTTTAATGTGAAAAATAAGACTTGAGTTACTTGGAGGTAAAGTCTCTGAGGTGTAAAAAGACACTCATCTATAGGCTAAAGAAGTTGTCAAGATGCAGAAGGTATCCGATGCAAATCAACAGGTTGAGCAAGAGCCTGACCTATCCCAATCAAAACCGGATGAAGCCTTTAATTATTAGGGAGAAAGAGTAACTGAGTAGAATGACCCTATTGATGTGGATGCACTAGATGCTGAGGGTACTCAACTAGAGGAAGTAAATAAGGAGAAAGTGGAAAAGAATAAGGAGAAAGAGGAGAAAGAGAAAGTGGAAAAAGAGAAAGTGGAGAAGGAGAAAATGGAAAAAGAGAGTGGAAAAGAGAGAGTGGAGAAAGAAAAAGCAGATAAAGAGAGACTGGAGAATGAAAAAGAGGAGAAAGAGAAAGTGGAAAAGGAAAAAGAAGAAAAGGAGAAATCTGAGAAGGAAAACACAGATAAAGAGAAAGCAGAGAAGGAGAACGCAAAGAAGGAGAAATAGGAGAAAGAGAAAGTCGAGAAGGAGAAGGTAGAGAAGGAGAAACTGGAGAAGGACAAGGCAGAGAAGGAAAAACTGGAGAAGGAGAAAGAGGAAAAAGAGAAGGCCGATAAGGAGGCTAAGGAGAAAGAAGAGGAGGAGGAGAAGAGACAAGAGGAGATCAAGGCAACCAGAGATCAAGCTCAAGCCAAACAGGCTGATTCCACTAGTCACAATGAATTGACTTTTGCCTATCTCACCAAATCAATAGATGAAAATGAGCTTCTAAGAAGTATTCAACTTCCTCAAGAAAGATTGGAGGAACTAAGAAGGAAGAAAGAAAAAGATGTTATTCAACTTGTTGTTGATACTTTTTCAACCTTAGTTCCCGATGTACTGATCTTTTCGGTACTGATTCCTCATAGGCCCAATTGAAGGTTCTATGCACATTAGTGGGTGATCAAGTACAATCATTGGAAGATGCTACCCAGACTACCACACAGAAAAAGCATGTAGAGGAACTAAAAATTGAATTGGTGAAGAAATTTAATGAAGAGAGAGCCAATCTAACACATCAGGGAGATGATATCAGTCTGGCCATGGTTGAAGATAATAAACTTTTGACCAAAATCTACCCACCCGATCTATTATGTGATGATACTCTGAAGAAGAAGGGTCAACTCCAATCAGAGTTAAAGAAATATATAGACAACTTCAAAGTGCCCTATGATTCCTTCGCAATGTATGGGCAGACTATACAGACTCACCGATAACAGATTGACAAGATTGATTCAGAGATCTACAAGCGGTCTCAAGATCTACAAAAACTTCAGATGTTGTTGATACCTAAGTTGCAGATTATTCAGAAGTGCTTTCTGAACATGGATGCCATTATTGTCACTCAAGAAATGAGCACTATTGGTGCCATGGAGGAATTAGCATTCTAGATGAAGACTCAGAGTGAAATTTCTACCTCACTCCTAGATACCTAGTCTCCAGACATGAAGGACTTTTTGAAAAACTTTAAATTCATTTTTGAAAAGTTTTACTCATTATTGTCATAGACATATACTCTGTTTTTATGTTATGCAATATGATTTTGGCATGTTGGTATTACTTTGTTATTGTTGGCAAAGGGGGAGTAATTTTGGTTTGAAAATTTTATGGGGAGTGGTATTGAAGTAGTACATGCTTGTAATTTTGGCAAAGGGAGTAGTGTATATGCTTACGAGGATTAATTTGATTATGACATCATTTTTGTTTTGTAAGCACTTAGATGTCAAATTTTCCTAAGTGTTGTCATCAATGCCAAAGGGGGAGATTGTTGGCATTTTGATGATGTTTAGTTGTGATTGTCATTCATAGACACACACTTATTTGCTGTATGAGTTAATCTCAACTGGTACTTTCTCAAACCGGTATTGTATGTCAATGTATGCATAGTCTTTGTTTGTAGAAGACTATCGGTGTTTGCAGAAGGAGCTTACCAGTCAAAGCATGATCAAGGACAACAAACGGTATGAGTACTTCAAGTGGTACAAGGACCCCAAGCCACAACCAATATTTTTAAGATCGGAACACTATGTTCTAGTTTACTAGTCTTTGTTTGTAAACTGGTAATTGATATACTGTGTTTTTATTAACCAGAAAGCTTGTAAAGTGTAATGAGTTATCATCCACCACCACCAAGGTGGTGATTCTGTTTTGTGTTACAAATTATGTCTAGATGCAATGTACCTAGGAAATTGTAGTCTAATCTCATTGGACCAACATGAAATCAAATTCCTATATGAGGACATCATGTCTAGGGTTTTTGATGCATGTGTGTAAAGAGTTGTAGTGAACACTAGGTCTTTGCGGAAAAGGTATCTTGTGACAATGATTGAAAAAAATATTGAAGTAATGTTGCAATGCATTAATAGAGAGAATTCAAGGATCTAACTAAGAATTTTGTGCTACTTTATAGATCACTTACTTGTTGATTACTAATCTCTTTGACAAGTCAGAAACCATTAACCAGGTAGGCTTAGTTAAGCCTGTTCTAAACACTCTAACAAGGTGGTTCACAGTTGTGGATTTGAAATCCTTTAACAGAGTAGTCTTTAATAGGACTTATCTCCTAACAGAGAGCTAGATTCCTAAAACAATCTGTTCTGGTGAAAAACATTGTAAGGCCTTAACTGGTCTGGCTGCTATTATGCTGATAGTAGACTTGTGAGTTTTAATCAATGTGGTTTTTCCCATTTGGGTTTCCGCATCAAAATATCCTATGTTATGGTGATTGTGTCATTGTGGGTGAATGCTTTATTTTCTATTTGGCTTGTTTGTGTTTTAACCAGTTTACTATTTAAAGGGCTATACCGGTCTGCAATAAAACTGCTTAAATGTTTGGTAAATTTTTTGGGTATACTAATTCACCCTGCCTCTTCGTATTCATTAGGACCGACACAGATCATTCTTGACCATATAAATCAATGTACTTGATCACTAGAAAGAAATTAATGAGAACATAGAAGATAAATTTAAAGGATTGGAGGTCCAGAGTTGGCTCACATTCTTTCTTGAGCTCAGATATTATATTTGAGCATTTGTGTATTTAGGCCCATGTGCATAATCTTGTAAGCCCACATGTTCTCGGCATATTGCAACTGATTTTTATGATATAATTTTGTTTGTTTTGCATTGCCTCCACCACATTGTCTTGTTTCCATTATGTTAACTCTTGCTACACAATCTAGACTGTTCTCCTTGAGGACACTCCTTCCATGACTGTACCACTTCAATACATATTTATAACATTTTTTCGATCTTATTCTATAGTAAACAAATCTCCAAATGTATGAGGTTTTTTAATAATTCATAGTATACTTCCAACTAATTACTTTTACCATTACAGTATCTATGTGAGTTTATGTTACAATTCTATTTTACTTTATCATAAACCATATTAAGTTATTCTAATTTGTTGAAACCAAATAAACCTAATGATGTAATGTTCCTAACAAACCTAAGTCATAAGTCTATCCATAATAGTGTTGACAATATTAAAATACTTGTAGTCAAATGGAAAAATAATCAAGTCAATGTTTCTATAAATGAGGCCTTTGTTAATTTGCACTATGTTGATAAAGGGAAACATGTTTTAGATGAGAAGGTTCCATGCACAAGAAATATAGGTAGTATTAAAAAATCAAATGAGCAAGACAAAAATTACCTCTAGGATACGCGCAATATGGTTGAGAATTTAGATCAATTAGAAGTTGACCTTGTTAAAACCCTTAATCAGCTCGTTATATCTTGATGGCAACTCATTATATTTAGTGTTTTGGGGTCCCTTCTAAACCTATTTTTCTATTAATCAAAATCTTCACCTTAATGTGGAGGGCTTCAAACTAACTTAAACCAACCAAACTTTCCAACTTAGAACCCTAATTTGATAGGTTTCTCTTGCAATCTCACCATTCTCTTAGTAGTACTCCAAACCCTATTTTTTCCTCACAAATTTCAAGTCAGATCTCTAAAACCAAAAACCAAAAATTAATTTTAGATACCCATTATCATCCTACACAACATATCTCAAAATCATAGGGGGGTGTTTTTTAACATAACCTTCAAAATTCTACTACTACGCTACTCCAATGACCTAAACTCGCTATTAAAAATGTAACAAAAAGTCATTCATAACTTTCACATTGTTCTCATTCGGGAACAATGGGTAGGAGAGCATTAGGAATCTCTGCTAGGGTTTCAGGGGATAGTGGCTCTACAGAGACAATGGATGATGCTAGGGAAAATAAAGATGCAGATGGCGATGAGAGGAAACAGAGGGCTATTTGTAGAAGTGATTACCTTCTAGAGGTTTCTTGGCACTCAAGGCCCCCTCCTCTCTTCCCTGCCATTGTCTCGCATTCTTGCAGGGGCCTCAATAGTATGTTCTCTTCTTTTGGAGACCTTGTAACGGAGTCTTTGTGTTAGGACTCAAAGCCAACTGAGAGGGTGAGGTGAATCAGTCAACTATTAATTTGAACCCAATTATGACTTAACCAAACTTAATGCATAATACTGGTAAACCAAACTTTAAGCTGGTAGACAGTTTAATAGTTAATTACAACACCGGTAAAGTTTAATGCATGCAACAGAAAGACAAATATAATCCACAACACATAACACAATTATTTGTAAGTGGAAACTCTGTAAGGGGAAAACCCATGGTGGGAAACCTTACCTACAATCAGATGATACAATTGCAGATAGTATGTGTGTACAATATGAGGTCTGCACATGCAGAAAGGCCAACTGCCTAGAGCTCACTACTCAATCACAAGATGGGACTCACACTGACTACAATTGGATGGTTAAATCCAATGATAATGTACTGCTCAAAGTAGCATCTTCATATGCAGGATTCAGTACCGGTTAAGCTCTAATTATCTTCTCAAAACCTTCCTTCAATCTTCAAATGATGTCTGCATGTATAGCTCTTCTTATATTTGCATATACCTTATTACAATCCCTTTTCACACTCTCTTTCACTAATCTCACAAATGAGATCCTACATATATACCGAAACCTAAGACCAAATGTGTAGCTCGGCTCGCAAAGAATATTACAATTAAATCAATTACAAATGAATCAATATGCAATGTATCATGTCAGCTCAATGCATTTACAATAATAACAAATCATCTCCATAACATGTTGTGCTGATCTGGAATAAATAATGCTTGTCGGTCCATAACCTAGACCTATTTGCCAGTAGCAACAAATATGCAAACCCAATTACACAAATAACCAAATCACCAAAACCAAGTGTCCAAACAATGTCTTCTACATAACCAAGTAGTCTCTAGATTATAATAGATCATCCTCAATGTCGGTAAACAATATAACCTACTGGTAAACCAGTTATCGGTGACTGTGCATAAGTCACTGAACATGCCGATGAACATAACCAAAGATCTCCAAGTGCTGATAGGTGTTAAAATCAATAAAAAAACTAATGCAACACATCCAAAATACCAACAATCTCCCCCTTTCGCATTGATAGCAACACAAGATGGAAAAACCATCTATGTGCCAAAGCAAAAATCCCCAAAACAAAAAACCAACAATATCCCAAAGAGATCATTAACCGGAAATCAAAATACAGATATAAAGAGTAAAAATCTCTCCTCCAGTGAAGAATCTCTCCAAAGAATAATGTGTTTTTCCAAAGATATCTCTCCCCCTTTGACATCATATGCCAAATAAATAGAAAAACTAGATACAATAGTTCATAGAACTGTTACAAACTACCAACTACCCCCCATAGAAGTAGCTCTCCTCATCAAATCTAGAAAAATATTTTGTGTTCAAATTTGTTGCTCTAATGCCAATGTCCAGCTTTCTAAGTATCTACTGGTGAGGGTATTACCCCAAGCTGTTCTCTGAGATATTCAAAAGCTTCCTTAGCCAAAGGTTTAGTAAAGATGTTTGCAATCTGCTCTTTAGTATTCACATAAACCAATTTCACTTCCAATGCAATTCAGACGTGTCTCCATCTTGATCTTCCATTTACCATAGTTAGTTCCATCAAGCTTTAGACTATCCTTCCTGAAATAGTTAGTTTCCATAGAATCTCTTCAAGTTGTTTAACTTTTGCAAACAGAGGACTTGACTCTGATACCAATTGTTTGGACCCAGAGGCAACTGAGAGGGGGGGGGGGGGGAGGGGGGGGTGAATTAGTTGACTATTAATTTCAACCCAATTATGACTTAACCAAACTTAATGCATAATACCGGTAAACCAAACTTTATGCTGGTAGACAGATTAATAGTTAATTACAATACTGGTAAAGTTTAATGTAAGAAACAGAAAGACAAATAACATCCACAACACATAACATAGTTATTTGTACGTGGAAACCCTGTAAGAGGAAAAACCATGGTGGGAAACCTTACCCACAATTAGATGATACTACTGTAGATAATATGTGTGTAAAATATGAGGTCTACACATGCGAAAAGGTCAAGTGCCTAGAGCTCACTACTCAATCACAAGATGGGAGTCACGCTGACTACAATTGAATGGTTAAATACAATGATAGTGTACTGCTCAAAGTAGCATCTTCATATGCTAGATTCAGTACCGGTTAAGCTCTGATTATCTTCTCAAAACCTTCTTTCAATCTTCAAATGATGTCTCCGTGTATAGCACTTCTTATATTTGCATATACCTTATTACAATCCATTTTCGCACTATCTTTCACTAATCTCACAAATGAGATCTTATATATATACCGAAACCTAAGACCAAATGTGTAGGTCAGCTCATAAAGAATATTAGAATTAAATCAATTAGAAATGAATCAATATGCGATGTATCATGTCGAGTCAATGCATTTACAATAATAACAAATCATCTCCATAATGTGTCGTGTTGATCTGGAATAGATAATGCTTGTCGGTCCATAACCTAGACCTATTTGCCGGGTAACAGTAAATATGCAAACCCAATTAGACTAATAACCAAATCACCAAAACCAAGTGTCCAAACAATGTCTTCAACATAACTAAGTAGTCACTAGATGATAAGATATCATCCTAAGTGCCGGTGAATAACATAACCTGTGGGTAAACGAGATACTGGTGACTATGCATAAGTCACTGAACATGCCGGTGAACATAGCCAAAGATCTCCAAGTGCTAATAGGTGTTGATAAGTGTTAAAAAGTGTTGAAATAAATGACAAAACTAATGCAACACATCCAAAATACCAACAATCTCCCCCTTTGGCATTGATGGCAATGCAAGATGGAAAAACAATCTAAGTGCCAAAGCAAAAATTCCCAAAACCAAAAACCAATAATATCCCAAAGAGATCATTAACCAGAAATCAAAATACAGATATACAGAGTAAAGATCTCTCCCCCAATGAAGAATCTCTCAAAAGAATAATGTGTTTTTTCATAGATATCTCTCCCCCTTTGACATCATATGCCAAATCAATACAAAAACTAGATACAATAGTTCATAGAACTATTACAAAATACCAACTACCCCCCCTGAGAAGTAGCTCTCCTCATCAAAGCCAGAATTTTTTTTTTGTTCAAATCTATCGGTCTAATGCCAATCTCCAACTATCTATGTCTCTACCGGTGAGGGTATTACCCTGAGCTGTTCTCTGAGATATTCAAAAGCTTCCTTAGCCAATGGTTTAGTAAACATGTCTACAATCTAATTTTTAGTATTCAAATAAACCAGTTTCACTTCCAATGCAATTCAGATGTGTCTCCATCTTGATCTTCCATATACCATAGTTAGTTCCATCAAGCTTGAGACTATGCTTCCTGAAACAGTTAGTTTCCATAGAATCTCCTCATGCTATTAAACTTCTGCAAAAGAGGACTTGGCTCTGATACCAATTGGTAGGACCCAGAGGCAATTGAGAGGGGGGGGGGAGTGAATCAGTTGACTATTAATTTTAACCCAATTATGACTTAACCAAACTTAATGCATAATACCGGTAAACCAAATTTTATGCCGGTACATAGTTTAACAGTTAATTACAGTACCAGTAAAGTTTAATGCATGAAACAGAAAGACAAATAACATCCGCAACACATAACATAGTTATTTGTACGTACAAACCCTATAAGGGGAAAAACCACGTGGGGAAACCTTACCCATAATCAGATGATACTACTACAGATAGTATGTATGTACAATATGGGGTCTACACATGTAGAAAGGCCAACTACCTAGAGCTCACTGCTCAATCACAAGATGGGACTCACACTGACTACAATTGGATGGTTAAATCCAATGATAATGTACTGCTCAAAGTAGCATCTTCATATGCAGGATTTAGTACCGGTTAAGCTCTAATTATCTTCTCAAAACCTTCCTTCAATCTTCAAATGATGTTTGCATGTATAGCTCTTCTTATATTTGCATATACCTTATTACAATCCTTTTTCACACTCTCTTTCACTAATCTCACAAATGAGATCCTACATATATACCGAAACCTAAGACCAAATGTGTAGCTCGGCTCGCAAAGAATATTACAATTAAATCAATTACAAATGAATCAATATGCAATGTATCATGTCAGCTCAATGCATTACAATAATAACAAATCATCTCCATAACATGTCATGCTAATCTAGAATAAATAACGCTTGTCGGTCCATAACCTAGACCTATTTGCCGATAGCAGCAAATATGCAAAACCAATTACACAAATAACCAAATCACCAAAACCAAGTGTCCAAACAATGTCTTCTACATAACTAAGTAGTCTCCAGATTATAATAGATCATCCTCAATGTCGATAAACAATATAACCTACTGGTAAACCAGTTATCAGTGACTGTGCATAAGTCATTGAACATGCCGATGAACATAACCAAAGATCTCCAAGTGCTGAGAGGTGTTGACATCAATGACAAAACCAATGCAACACATCCAAAATACCAACAATCTCCCCCTTTGGCATTGATGGAAACACAAGATGGAAAAACCATCTAAGTGCCAAATCAGAAATGCCAAAAACCAAAAACCAACAATATCCTAAAGAGATCATTAACCAAAAATCAAAATACAGATATAAAGAGTAAAAATCTCTCCCCCAATCAAGAATCTCTCCAAAGAATAATGTGTTTTTCCAAAGATATCTCTCCCGCTTTGACATAATATGCCAAATAAATCCAAAAACCAGATACAATAGTTCATAGAACTGTTACAAAATACCAACTACCCCCCCATAAAGGCAGCTCTCCTCATCAAAGCCGGAAAAATATTTTCTATTCAAATTTGTTGGTCTGATGCCAATCTCACACTTTCTAAGTATCTACCAGTGAGGGTATTACCCAAAGCTATTCTCTAAGATATTGAAAAGCTTCCTTAGCCAAAGGTTTAGTAAAGATGTCTGCAATCTGCTCTTTAGTATTCACATAAACCAATTTCACTTCCAATGCAATTCAGACGTTTCTCCATCTTGATCTTCCATATACCATAGTTAGTTCCATCAAGCTTCAGACTATCATTCCTAAAATACTTAGTTTCCATAGAATCTCTTCAAGCTGTTAAACTTTTGCAAAAAGAGGACTTGACTCTGATACCAATTGCTTGGACCCAGAGGCAACTGAGAGGGGGGGGCGGGGTGAATCAGTTGACTATTAATTTCAACCCAATTACGACTTAAACAAACTTAATGCATAATACTGGTAAACCAAACTTTATGCCAGTAGATAGTTTAATAGTTAATTACAGTACTGGTAAAGTTTAATGCATGAAACAGAAAGAAAAATAACATCCACAACACATAACACAGTTATTTGTACATGGAAACCCTGTAAGGGGAAAAACCACAGTGGGAAACCTTACCCACAATCAGATGATACTACTGCAGATAGTATGTGTGTACAATATGGGGTCTGCACATGCCGAAAGGCCAACTTCCTAGAGCTCACTACTCAATCACAAGATGGGAGTCACACTGACTACAATTGGATGGTTAAATCCAATGATAATGTACTGCTCAAAGTAGCATCTTCATATGCTAGATATAGTACCGATTAAGCTTTGATTATCTTCTCAAAACCTTCCTTCAATCTACAAATGATTTCTGCATGTATAGCTCTGCTTATATTTGAATAAACCTTATTACAATCCTTTTTCACACTCTCTTTCACTAATCTCACAAATGAGATCTTACATATATACCGAAACACAAGACCAAATGTGTAGGTCAGCTCACAAAGAATATTACAATTAAATCAATTAGAAATGAATCAATATGCGATGTATCATGTCGGCTCAATGCACTTCCAATAATAACAAATCATCTCCATAACATGTCATGTTAATCTGGAACAGATAATGCTTGTCGGTCCATAACCTAAACCTATTTGTCGGTAATAGCAAATATGCAAACCCGATTAGACCAATAACCAAATCACCAAAACCAAGTGTCCAAACAATGTCTTTGACATAACCAAGTAGTCTCCAGATGATAAGAGATCATCCTCAGTGCCGATGAACATTATAACCTATCAGTAAACTAGATACCAGTGACTATGCATAAGTCACTGAACATGTCGGTGAACATAACCAAAGATCTCCAAGTGCTGATAGGTGTTGATAAGTGTTAACAAGTGTTGACATCAATGACAAAACCAATGCAACACCTCCAAAATACCAACAATCTCCCCCTTTGGCATTGATAGCAACACAAGATGGAAAAACCATCTAAGTGCCAAAGCAGAAATGCCAAAAACCAAAAACCAACAATATCCCAAAGATATCACTAACTATAAATCAAAATACAAATATAGAGAGTAAAAATCTCTCCCCCAATGAAGAATCTCTCCAAAGAATAATTTATTTTTTCATAGATATCTCTTCCCCTTTGACATCATATGCCAAATCAATACAAAAACTAGATACAATAGTTCATAGAACTGTTACAAAATACCAACTACCCCCCTGAGAAGTAGCTCTCCTCATCAAGGCCAGAAAAAAAATTTCTGTTCAAATCTGTCGGTCTGATGCCAATCTCCAACTGTCTAAGTCTCTACCAGTGAGGGTATTACCCCAAGCTATTCTCTGAGATATTCAAAAGCTTCCTTAGCCAAAGGTTTAGTAAAGATGTATGCAATCTGCTCTTTAGTATTCACATAACCAATTTCACTTCCAATGCAATTCAGATGTGTCTCCATCTTGATCTTCCATCAAGCTTCAGACTATGCTTCTTGAAATAGTTAGTTTCCATAGAATCTCCTCAAGTTATTAAACTTATGCAAAAACAACACTTGGCTCTGATACCAATTTGTAGGACCCAGAGGCAACTGAGAGGAGGGGGGGGGCGAGGTGAATCAGTTGACTATTAGTTTCAACCCAATTATGAATTAACCAAACTTAATGCATAATACCAATAAACCAAACTTTATGTCGATAGATAGTTTAATAGTTAATTAAAACACTAGTAAAGTTTAATGCATGAAATAGAAAGACAAATAACATCCACAACACATAACACAGTTATTTGTATGTGGAAACCCTATAAGGGGAAAAACCACGGTGGGAAACCTTACCCACAATCAGATGACTCTACTGCATATAGTATGTGTGTACAATATGGGGTCTGCACATGCAAAAAGGACAACTGCCTAGAGCTCACTACTCAATCACAAGATGGGACTCACACTGACTACAATTGGATGGTTAAATCCAATGATAATGTACTGCTCAAAGTAGCATCTTCATATGCTAGATCCAGTACTGGTTAAGCTTTGATTATCTTCTCCAAACCTTCCTTCAATGTTCAAATGATGTCTGTGTGTATAGCTCTGCTTATATTCACATATACCTTATTACAATCCTTTTTCTCACTCTCTTTCACTAATCTCACAAATGAGATCTTACATATATAACGAAACCTAAGACCAAATGTGTAGGTCGGCTCACAAATAATATTAAAAATAAATCAATTACAAATGAATCAATATGTGATGTATCATGTCGGCTCAATGCATTTAAAATAATAACAAATGATCTCCATAACGTGTCATGCTGATCTAGAATAGATAATGCTTGTCAGTCCATAACCTAGACCTATTTGTTGGTAATAGCAAATATGCAAACGTGATTAGGCCAATAACCAAATCACCAAAACCAAGTGTCCAAACAATGTCTTTGACAAAACCATTTAGTCTCCAGATGATAACAGATCATCCTTAGTGCCGGTGAACAATATAACCTATCGGTAAACCAGATATCGGTGACTATGCATAAGTCACTGAACATGCCGATGAACATAACCAAACATCTCCAAGTGCTGATAGGTGTTGACAAGTGTTAACAAGTGTTGACATCAATGACAAAACCAATGCAACACATCCAAAATACCAATGCTTTCTCTCTTGTTGGTGCCTGCTGGATTGGGCCTTGTTTTGTGCAGCCTAGTCCTTTTGTGGGTCCTCTTTAATGTGAGGTTTGTTTTGTGCAGTCTGGGCCTTTCATGTGTCTTTTGTTCAGCCTCTCTAGCATTGTCTTTTCCTTGATATTTACCCCTTCTTCTCTTTATGAGTTCTTCTCCTTTCCTATGGAGGTGGATTGGATTCGGGTGGATTTTCCTAAGGTTATAGTGTCTATTTGACTTCCTTTTTTTTCTCGTTATGCCTATAATGGTGGTTTTTTCTCCTATTGAGGTGGAGATATTATTTGGGGCTAGAGCTAGAGTTTCCTTTTCAGAGGTTTTTTTGCTTGACAGAGGCTAGTTGTATCTCAGGTTGTGGTTGGTGTGTTTTCTCGTTCTGATCAACCTTTTTGCCCCTTGTGAGATGGGGTTTGTTCCTTTGATCATGGAGCTGAACACGTGCAGCAAACCTAATTCTTCATCATGCAGCCTTGATGCTACTTCTACTGGTATCTTTTTGAGGGCTTGTTTTCTTGTTGTTCCTTTTCATGGTTTTCCTCTTGAGGTAATGAGACCTCTTATGGAGGTGGAGCGGCTACAAGGTGATCGGTTGGTTAAGGGGCTTCTTGGTCTTTTGGCCAATATTGTGGAGGGTGGGTTACATTTATGAAGGGCTATTGATGCCCAGTTTTGTCTATGCAGAAGAACCAAGGATGGTAGGTTGGCTGCCTTTCTTTCTCTTTCCCCTATTGAGGTGGGGTTTCTAAAGGATCTTTCATAGTTTTCTTTGTTCAGTTTGATGGTTTTGGGAGCCATTTTAAAACCCATTTGGAAGGTTAGGGGATCCTTTCGAAACCCACTATTTTATTTTTTATGTTTGGCTGGATGCTGATAGTTTTGAAGGGCCCAGCGTAGTTTGTGCTAGTTTTTGGTTAAGGGACAGGTTAGCCTTTTGTTGCAAGGTTTTTATGTATATGGGGAGGGGAACCCAGAAAATCCATGATGTATGGATGAGGGAGTTCATCAACTTCACTATTAAGCTTAGGCTGTGTTGCCAGCAAATTTTATAATGATTTTCTTTTAGTCTCGCTGGCTTTTTCTTGATGGTGGTAGTTCAAGCTTTTGTCTTGCACTTACCAGATTGGGTGATTTGGTCTACTGATTTTTTGTGCCCATCTTTACTAACAGAACATTCTCTATAGGTTCTAGATCCTTGCAAAATCAATGGGTTTTGGGTCCCTTCAAAACCTATTTTCCCTTAATCAAAAACTTTCACACAACACAAAATAAGGTCAATCTGTTTGGTCAGATTTTAGATAGCATGGTTAAAAAATTTTATTGAAAGTTACATAAAAATATAATAGTGGAAACAAAATTTATGATGTTTTTGCCAAAACTTGTAATCCTAGGCAGAGTTCTAGGCAACATGCACCAAAATTGCCATAAATCCATTCAAACTTAATGAAATTCAACCAAACCAAAAGGAAATGAAACTAGATGAATTTATCCACCTTTTCTCATTGGTTTAAGGTCTTTATTGTACTTTACTTGTCCATACCAAATGAAGCAATTAGACTATAACAAAGGCAAAACATAGAAAATGCAATATAGAACTTGCCAAAAAGAAGGTTTCTTCTTATTTAATCATTCTCCAACCTCCTCCCGCCCTTAAAAACATACAAATAATTCCCAAGAGGATTATTTGTAACCTTCTACAACTATTATAACTAGTCCAACTACCCCTTTATAATTTTGTCTCTTCAACTTCCTATTTTGCACTTTTACAATTTGACAACATTTACATGATTTGATAACTTTTACAATTCTAAAACCAAATGACTCCTATTACATTATAAATTACCTATTATGACCTTGTTTTCCTATCTCAATGATTCAAAACACCTAAAACTATTAAAAGACTTCATTTGACTACATTTTCACAACAAGAACTTGGTTCCCCTGCACCATACTCTCAGCCAAACGAAATTCCAAGCCCTCTTAGATTGAGGGTAGTAACAGGTGTTCAAGCACTACCCCTTGTCCTCTATTGGTCTTCATTTTTACTTTTGGTTTCAACTTGTCAAATAAAACTAGCCTTCCAACTATGTTGCCACCTACAATCTCATCCTTTATGCTTTGATGTATCCCAATCTCTTCCTCAATATCATGTCCTTCTTTTATTTTGAACTTTGGTTTGTTCATCCTCAAACTTTATATCACAACAAGGAAGTGGAAGTTGTCTTCCTCTGCAATGTAACACTGATTTATTCATCTTTGGTCTTCTTGTCTTTTGTCATCTTCTCTACTCCAATTATATCTATTTCATCAAGACTATAAACTTTTGAAATGGTAGAGTATGACTATCCTCTATCCTTCAATGGACCAAGTGTTGTCCCATCCACAATATCAACATGCATCATCAACACATATCGAGTCTTCATAAGAAATTTATCTACTTTCCTAGCATCTTCTTGTTTAGGAATGGTTGGAATGTCCATATCGTCTAATCTATCTTTCTTTGTTTAGTCATTACCCTTTTCCATAAGGGATTCTTTTGTATTCACATCTAGTTCTAATACTTTTGTTTGTGGCTTTCGGTATGCTTCAATTTTTTTTTTCATCTCTCCTAAATATGTATCTTGTTCTAATTTGTAAAAACTCATTCTTAATGTATGATATAGGTGGGATATGTGATTATAGAATTACAAAAAATAAGATCAGACTTGAACATCATATTATAAACTTTGACTTGTTTATACTCATTACATAATTTGCCAAATCACAAAATCATCAACATGTCAACTTTCTAGGTGGGAAGTGTGTCTTTGCATAAATATCTGGCATTGTCAAAATACAAGTGATATGGAACAAACACAATAACTTTAAGCATGGATCTATTCAGAAATGGCAAAAGATGTAGCTTTTTCTCTTAATCGGTATTGAAATCTTGTCCTTCAAGTTAATACACTTGTACTTTTCTCCATGTACTCAAAAAGTTCTTAATTCAATGGTATTTCCCTTTCATTATGCCTTTCTACAATAGTCGTGGTTAAAAAAAAATTACTTGTAACAACCATTTCTTTATGAGCTTTTTAAAAAAATTTAGAAGATTCTACAATGGTTTGGTATAAAAGTTAGTTCATGTAGTTCAATCATAAACTGGTCAAAAATTGCATGTAATATGGGTGTACAATTAATATATTAAATTTTAAATACTATATGTTTAGGATATAATGTGTGTGCTGATTTCTATGTCAATGAGACATTTGATCTCTTTTTACATAAATTATGTCTTTTTCTTAATTATTAACAATCGACATATTATACGATAGTATGTAACATTTATCTTTCCTTTATTTTAATAAGACAAATGTAATTATAATCATCATACTTGATATATCTTTCTTAATTGTAATTAGATAAATCTAGATATCCAATATCTATATTAGATGGATACATATTCATATGCATATGTATATGCATACATACGCACTAGTCAAAAGATAATGATGAAACCAAAATAGGAGATCAAAATTTCACATACATTTTCAAATAGTCGTTGCAGAACCTTGATTACCGGAATGTTTCCTTTGCAAACTGTAGGATATATCCCTTTACATAAAGCAGTAAAGTAGCAGATATAATAAACAAAGAGAAATGAATGGTGAGAGTGTGAAAAATCTATTACAATTACTGATTATTATCCTCCTATCTTTGATAGATTATTTGAGCAACAAATACTAGAAAATAACACAACTATAATTTCACAAACTCATATGAATGCGCAACACAATGAACACAATATTTCTGGACAATTGTCCCTAGAAAAACCCCAAAGGGAAAACCAGTACTGCAGATGAGGAATATATATTAACTACAGCAAATCAAGAGATACAAATACTGCTTGCCTGTTACTGGCAGAGCTTCGACGACCTCCCAATTTCTCCTGCTGAGATTCCACCCCGCTACTATCCCAACGCTTATCACTGTGCCCTTGCTAACACTGCAAGACTACTTGCTAACAATGCAAGTTCTTCACACAATTCATTCATTCATTCATTGTTTTCCAAATGCCCCCTGACCCCCTTATATACTACTCTTATTGGAAAACCAATGACCGAGATTAATTCTCATTCAACGCCTGAGATTAAAAACAACTAAACAACCCTAACCAAATTGGTTGCTAGAAGTTTCTAAAAAGAGTCAAATAATTAATAAAAATTGTTTGAACTCTAACTACATTTGTTAGAAAACAATTATTTACTAATTATTTAGCAAATGGACAAACAGTTGTCCAAGCTAACAAACTAACAAACTAACACTCCCTCTTAGCGAGGAAGCTGTTCTGCATGACACCCAACTTCTCTCTGAAGAAAATGAATTTTTCCTTCCCTAATGCCTTTGTCAGAATGTCTGCTACCTGTGGATCTATAGGTATAAACTGTAGCTGAACAACTCCACGCTGTACACAATCTCTTATGAAGTGATACCTGATGTCGATATGTTTCGACCTATCATGAAACACTGGATTCTTAGTCAACTTAATGCAACTCTGATTGTCGTAGTGTGTCACTATAGTCTCCGCCTTCTAACCAAACAAGGATTCTAGCAACTTCCGAAGCCATATAGCTTCACATGTCGGCATGCTAGCTGCTATGTATTCTGACTCTGCAGAACTTAGAGCCACAGACTTCTACTTCCTACTGAACCAAGAGGCAACTCCTGATCCTAGACTGAAACAACACCTTGAAGTGCTCCTCTTGTCTGTTGTACTGCCTGCCCAATCTGTGTCAGTATAGCCCATCAACCTGATTCCTTCACCTCGAGCATATCTAATCCCATACTCGATTGTACCTTGCAAATAATGTAGCACATGCTTTGCCGCTATCCAATGCACTCCCTTTGGTTCAACCATGAACTGACTAAGAGAGTTAACTGCAAAAGCTATATCTGGCCTGGTGTTGACCAGATACATGAGAGAACCAATCAACTGCCTATATAAGGTGGGATCTACATCCTTCTCCCTGGATGTGTCTACCTTCCTCTAATTCGTGATCATAGGTGTAGACATGGCTTTGCAATCTTCCATCCTAAACCTTTTCAAGATTTCAATGAAATATTTCCCTTGTCCAAGGAAAATCTCTCCATCTATTTGCCATACCTCCATGCTTAGAAAGTAGTGCATAAGTCCCAAATCTTTCATCTCGAACTTTGTTGCAAGGTCCCTCTTGCACTCTTCTATGAGCCCTAGTGAACCTATTAGAAACAAGTCATCCACATATAGAACAAGAATGAGAATCTCACCCCCAACCACCAAGTAGTAGAGATTAGCATCCGCCTCACTCTTCACAAATCCCATTTCCTGCAAGTAACTATCAATGCATTCATACCACGCTCTGGGAGCCTGCTTGAGTCCGTACAAATCTCTCTTAATCTACACACATGGGTCTCTTTGCTGTGTGCTACAAAGCCTTCTGGTTGTTCTATGTATACCTTTTCTTTCAACTCGCCATTGAGAAGCATTGTCTTGACATCCATTTGATGGATCTGCCATCCCATTTGTGCTGAAATTGAGATTACAACTCGTATAGAAGTATACCTAGCAACTAGAGCAAATGTTTCATCATAGTTTATTCCCTCCTTTTGAGAGAACCCTTTTGCCACAAACCTTGCCTTGTATTTCTCAATGCTACCATCTGCACCATGCTTGATCTTATAGATCCAATGTGATCCAACCATAGCTCTATCCGTTGGTCTAGGCACTACCTCCCAAACATCATTCTGCATAATTGAAGTATACTCCTCAACCATAGCATCTTGCCACACTTTATGTTGTGCAGTCTCCTGATAGCTAGAAGGTTCACTATTTACCAACTGACTAACTAATGCAACATAGTCATCAAACTTGATTGGTTGTTTCCGTTGTCTACTACTCCTCCTAGGAGTACCCACTAACTCCTAAGTA